>NC_043958.1:4232671-4337671 GCF_902148855.1 Sphaeramia orbicularis
AGAATATAATGCAACAGAATAGAACAATAAAACAGACAAAATAAAATAGAAGAACAGAATAGAATAGAACCAGAACAGAAAGAACAGAATAACAGAATAAAACAAACAGAATAGAACAGAACAGAATCGAATCGAACAGAATCAAATAGAACAGGATAGAACAGCAGAATAGAATAAAATAGAACAGAATATAATATAATAGTGTTTTTTGTCATTGTGCTACTCCAGTCAGGGCACCAGTACTACAAAAATAAGAATAGGGTGAAAATAAAATTACAAAAACTAACAATAAGGTAAGAAAATAGAATACACATTTTACAAAGTAACATAAGAATAGAGCTATAGAATTAAAAAATGGACAAAACATAAATAGATGCAAATTTCTTGTATTAACAGTATGACAGTGTGTATATCTATGAGCGATATTAGAAATATCAACAGTATATTTAATAAAAACAGTATGATATCTATGAAACAAGTCTATATAAAAATAGTGTATTTACATTTTGGTAAATATTGAATAAATATCACATTGTCATGGCAGAACAGAGGATAACTGCACGACTTCATGCACATAATTTCACATTTGTAGGATTATTGAGGGAAGTGGTTGAATATTCACATTCACATGAGCCACTTCAGCTTCAGAATTCCAGTTTTAGGCCTTTTCCAGACTCTAACCAAGCTGTTTTTGTGCCTAAACTGAACTATAACTCTGTGTTTATTACCAGAACCACTAAATATCCTTTAGCACACATAGTCCTCAATAGTAGTCACTCATTTTCACTCTTTTCTTTTACTTCCTAACCAAACAACAACAAACATATTCATAACATGCAAAGCTGATTTTGACACTTCCTGATCCTGCTAATAAGACCAGTCAAATCTTAATATTCTCACTTTAATAGTATACGCAGAAAAGAAAATGCACATTAATTCGCAATACCTTCAAATACGACCAGATAGACCAGCTGTGTTTTTCATGGAACATCAACAGAAAGTATTTGACACTAGTGCATTGTTCGCTTCAACCAATTAGGAGCGTGTTTGCTTTGATGCGATTGGTTGGAGCTCAGAGAAAGTGTACCATGTCAGCAGGGACGAGGTGGGAAAACAAGGCGTTCAGAAATAATCATCTGAAATTGCGATTGTTTAAAACGGTACTATCAGATGTTTGCTGCATAATAAACCCAGGGCTGACATACTGTAATTACATGCAGTTACTGTATGTGCTGTAATAGTTTTTTTTTTTTTTTAATTCAAAAGTCTGCATATTGATCATTATTTTCTACCTTTTACATTATTATAAGTAGACTTGGAGGGAAAAGGGTAAAACTCAACAGGATTCTCTAGCAGTAGCTTTATAATTACCCTCTTTTTAACGGAAGTAGCAAAACAAAGATTTAAAAAATGAAGGAAACTGCTTATGGTTGTGCTAATAACAGCACATGTACGGGGTCCAAATGGATACAATGTATTAGATTTATTTGAATATAGTCGCTTTTCCATTGGAATTCTGTGCAAAACTTTACCCATATTTACTAAAAGTCCAAAAAAACACAAGTGCATAATGTCGGTTTTTCCATTAAATCACAAATGCGATGATTTGTTTATTTATTATCACGAGAAGTCATTCCACAAACATGGAGACCAATGTAAATATCGTGTTAATTTACAGATATATTCATTATTATTATATTACCCCTCTATCCCGTACTAAATTTAAAAAACATGATTGGGTTTCCTGGTGTGTCCACACATACCACACCATGTTTCTTTTAAAACTCGTCTTCTTTTACTCTTCTTTTCAAATGGAAGGACTCATCACCTCCAACACACGATCAATGGATCGGAGACATCATGCTTAAAATAAAGTTAGAACAAATTAAGTGCACCCTGTCGAAGCCAATAATGTAATAACAACCGATAAGGTAATAACGGCTGATAACACTGGTCAACAACAATTTATTGTTGAAGTTTTTTGAGCTGATTTAGGATAATTTTGGTGTGCTGAATCTAAAAATCACATTAATTTTGCTCAATCAGGTCAACTTTCTGAACTATGCTACATATTGGCTTTTTAACATTTTTGCTTACATTTATGGGCATTTTCACATCATGTACAAAACTCTTTCATATTTCTTGCAATAAACGAGTTATGAAAATTTTACTTTTGCCAATTTATGATTAATGGTTTTTTTAATATTACAGGTGAATGAAATGGCTTCGACTAGAAGATCTTGCAAAAATAAGCCTGACGTATTCTGCTACATCTGTGGTGAATACACCATTGTACCTAACAGGAATCAAGTCACAAGTTTCATAAAGTGTGCTTACCAATCTTATTTTGGTATTAAACTTGGTGACCAAGATAAAGTTTACAAAAATGTAATCAATTTTGTGAGAAGATCAAATTTTTCAAAATCAAATTAGCAAAAAAACCTGACCTGATTGAGAAAAACAGATGTCATTTTTGGATTTTGTGGTGCAAAATTGTCCTAATTCAGTTGAAAAAACCTAGACAACTTGCAAAAAACATTTTTTTGTAACCCAGTGTAATGTAATAAATTTTCTATTTTTAAAATGTAATAAGCCAATAACGTAATATCTGGCCAATAACAACATAAAAGTCCTGAACTGATAATGCAACAGCTTTTGGCCGATAACGTTATAACTTATTACATTATTGGCTCACTTATTACATTTGCAAAGAATTTTTTTTTACCAGGCCGATAACGTAATAACCAGCCTATAAGTTATAACGTTATTGACCAAAGTTATTACATTATCAGTTCAGGACTTTTATTATGTTATTGGCCAGATATTACATTATTGACTTATTACATTTTAACCCTTTCATGCACGAATTATGAGAACCTTAATAAAAATTTTTTCCTGAGTGTTTTTATTCCTCTTTAGGCATGAAAAAAACAATGTGATTGAACATTTTTTCTGAAAAATAAATAAAAAAAATAATAATAATAAATAAATAAATAAATAATGAAAAAATTTCTTATGAGCGTATTTTTCATGAAGTTGCAAAAATGTCCACTCAGCTAGACACCACACGTTTAATTTTTTATGCACAGAAACATGTATTTACTGATAAATTGTGTGAAAACTATGGGGAGGGCTTGTGATTCTGGTGGTTTATGCTACATAATGTTACCAATTCATGCCAGAAAAGATATGTAGTGTCTTAAAACTTTAATAAAGATATGTGGAAAAACAAACAAAACAAAAAAAAAGAAAAGAACAACAAAATCCATGAATTACAAGACAACTGTAGAATAGCTGTCCACTGTAGTGACCACTATGCATGAAAGGGTTAAAAATGACAAATTTATTACGTTATCGTTGGCTGTTATTACATTATTGGCTTCCACACACCCTAAATAACTGTCAACAAACTTAACAAAATACAATCTTGTACTACAACAACTCAATTATGTTACTGTACATATATTTTTCTTTGTCAGATTGTAATTGATGGGGATGTGATAACCTGTGCTTCTGAATAAAGAGAAATAAAGAGACAAAATAAATAAATACACACAGTCTCAGAAAAAATTATTAGACCATCAAAAGTCATCAAAAATGGTTACGCAATCAAGTGCTAACTCCTGTGTGTATCATGTGACTAAAATAGACAGAAAAGAAAACATGGAATGTCTAAAAGCATTGTTTTTGTCAGTACAATGCCACAGATATTCATGTAAGAACTGAAGTGATTTTGGTTATTATCAAAAAATAAAACAAAAAAACATGGAAAATGACTAGATATCAGCTCTGAAATTAAACTATTATGAGCTATTTTTGTTGTTATCATTATATTTATCCAAATAAATGTACCTTTAGTTGTACCAGGCATTAAAATGAACAAGAAATTGAAGAAAACAAGGGTGGTCTAATAATTTTTCGGTGACTGTATATCAAATTTAATGCAAGAAGACATCGAAATCTTGTCTGGAATTTGTAAAAACCTTATAAAACCAGCTGTGACAATATTCATCTCTTTTGTCAGAAACACCAGAAAACAAACAGAATGGAATAGAACAGGTGTCATTCTTCTGGGATTTATATGAAGCAGGTGTATTTTTATGTGGATCGTGCTCTAAATACTGTAAATAAAAAACAGCTATGAAACTACCTGCCAAACTCTAGTTATGTCATAAAAAGACAATGAAAAAAAAAACAGAAAAACGTGACAGGAAACTCTTCCAGCATCTCTCCTGTGAAATGAAGAGACGCTATTAAAGCTGAAAAATCTTCGCAAGCGATCGCTATCTCCTTCAGATCGGAGATAATCCCCTCTGAGACTCTACGCCGACGTATCGAGAACCGCTGCGAAGTTATCTCACCAGGAAAATATCCTTGTTTACTAAAGTGGGCGAACAGTGTGAACCCAATTACTCTGAACTAGGTCAGAAATGTGCGACTGAGAGTAAAGAGTAATCAAACTGAATATTTAATGCCGTATAAAACCACGTCTGCTCCCCAAAAAAAAACAAAACACACACACACACACACTGTACAGTATCTGTCTTTACCTTTGCCTAAACTCCGAACAGACTTCCTGGCCATCTGTAATTTGTTAATCGAATCACCTGATGAGAGTTGAGCGGTCTGGATGTGATAAAGCAAGAACAAGGAGGGGTTTTCTATTTAGATCAGTAGACTTGTGGCCTGCAGATGACAGGAAGAGAGGCCTGTCATGAGGAATGCCTTTGTTATTTTCCATTCAGGGAGGAAATGAATTTCTTGTGATTTTTCAGAAACGCTGCCCGTGGGCGAAGCTCGAGGAGTGGATGATGCGATGATGAGTGCTTTTCACTTTGGATGCGTCCGTCACCGAGAGGATCGGACTCAAAGACAGGCTGCACAGGCTCACGTTGAAAAGGTTTTGGAGATGGAGCGAGCTTCAGTGTGGGAGGCCCGTCCATCCATCCTTCCATTCATCCATCCGTCCCTGCCTGCCTGCCTTTCAATCCTTTCTGTTTTTCCCGAACCGTCTTGGTCAGGTCCAAGAATGTATTGTGTTCTCATTTGATGTTCCCATTGGAGAGCGATGAAGAACTTCTATCACGCCGGCTTTGAACGCAACCCCTCCGAACGCGACAACTTTTTCCATGATGGAACCGATCTTTTGATGCCTCCGGCCAAACACTGAGCTAATGTATGTTGGCGGTGATCAGGTTTTATAAGCTGTATCAGTGCTGTGAGATCATTATTTCATCAGTCACTCAAGCCGTAATGAGCTCCACTACTGGAAACCGGGAAGGTAGAAGAAGAAGAAGAAGAAGCAGCGGCAGCATCAGTGGAAAAAAACCAAACACAAAGCGATCGACTCAACGGACCCGGACGAAGTTGTAGTCTTTTATACGTTCAGAGTGCGGGTCATTTGTTCTTTCTAGTAAACCATTGTTCCCTGATAGACTCTGCTTTAATTGGTGTTGAGATCTCTCCATTGTAAACTGAGCAGGGTGGGGCTGTTCACACTGAAATTACAAAGTCGATTACCATGATAATAAAATGTGTCCACTCGGTAAAGAGACCATGTGGTCTATGAAAGGACGGCCAGTTCCGCCAGCTCTTATTGGTGTAGTCTGGTTTGGCTGCAGCTCCCCTTGTTCTTGGAACCGGTATCAAATGGCACATGAACACTATAATCGGAGCAATTTTCCAAACATCTTCAACTTCCACCGCACAGAAATGGATCCAGGAGTGCGGCAACAAAACCGGGCCTTATGTCAACTTCTGATTCCAAAACGTTAATGATCTAGATCAAAAGGAGTTTCAGAGACGACTCGCTTTTGTGTTTTCCGCGTCCTTTTCAAGCGTCGTCTTTGAAGGCTGAATACATGCCCAGAAAATGGTTTGATTAAACAGGTATGTGGGATGGTTAAACATATTGAAGACACTAATTACTACTGAACGCTCTGTGGTGTGGGGCGCTGGATGAGGATGTGGAGGAAAGGCCGCTGGGCGCCGGCAGAAAGTCTTTTTTTTTTTTTTTTTTAATAAATTGACGAGATCCAACATGCACAATCTAGATTATTTCATGTGGAATTCATGTCATTCGCCTTATCTTCGTTATGGACAGGGACATATTTCCTGCATCACTTCTTAGTGGTAGTTAACAGGAGTCAAAGGAAACTCGATATAACTTTGAGTTAAACATTTGACATCCAACCTTTCAATGGATTACGGTCGGAAGAAATGTAACGTCAAAATACCTGTATTAAAGGGGTCATATTTAGCTAAACCCACCTCATTTATTTGTATTTGGACCCTAATAGTTCAGAAAGTTTGAATTTGAACCCCCCAGGTGCTGCAAAACTATCTTTATATTCGCTAGCGGCATTGTACCCGTGGTGCCATTGTACGATAACGCCCTCCTGTGGTGCAACAGCGGCATTGTACCCAAATGCCCTCCCGTGCTGCAACATCGATCAGACAACATGCATTATATAGTAGGATTCCAGCAAAAATGGAGGGGATTTCTACAACCTGTTTTAATTCCTTCTTAATTTGTTACGTCACAACATTTGCATGAATAAGGTCAAGACTTCCGACGAACATTTCTCAGAGTACGACATAATTTTTTGTCAGCAGCAGCGAAAGCAGTAAAAACTGAAATTATGTCCAAATCTTGAGCTGATTACCGAAAATGTTCAGTTGTTGGTTGAATGGGAAAAAGTCAACAACCCAAAAGGGGGTGGAATATTATATTATTATTTTATTATTATATTATTAGAGATGTGCCGATCACATTTCAGTATCAGGCTCAGGCCTTCGATATCAAATTAATTAAGCATCAGAAAGTATCTGAATATGACATGACGTCGCCGATCTACCTTCCGATACAATAGTATCAGAATAGTAAAATAACAACTTAGTAGTAGTGAGGCCGCATCCACACATTTGCGGCAACTAGACGGAAGTGACTTCTTCTCTTTGAGATAGGCGGAAGTCACATCTGCTTAGTTGCCGTAAATGTGCCGCGCGCAAAAACGAAGAAAGCATGTCCTTAATTTGGAGGTACTTTTCACTTGAGACGCAAAAAAGTGCCACGGCAAAGTCCAACATATGTGAAGCCGATGTTCCGAGGGGTGCTAAAACCTTCAACGTTTAATACCACCAATTTGGCCGAGCATTTACGAAGACGCCATGCGAAAGAACACGAGGAGCTGGAGCAAACTAAACGGCAACAACAACAAGCGCAGCAGAGGATAACCCATTCATTCAAGGGGCGTGAAAAACTTCCGACAGACAGTCCGAAGGGTCAAAGGATTACACAGAAGGTGATACATTTCATTGCGCTGGATGATGAACCTCTCTCTGTTGTTGATAATGTTGGCTTTCGTTGCCTGATAGAACACCTTGAGCCAAGGTATTTGATCCCTGGTAGAAAATACCTAACAGACACTAAAACAGGCCTACAGTATTTTATTTATTTTGTGTTAAATATAATTTTAAGAAGCAGCTATGCTCATTATTTATTTATGTAGGTATACTGTTATTGTACTTATTAATATGTAATTGCAAAATATTAGGTAAATAAAAGGAAGTTGCCACTTGTACTGTTGCCTTTTGTACTGACTGCACTCATTATTAGTTCAATTAATCAATGGCTTTAATTGAAAGGTAATGCATTTTTTTTATACTTATATTTTTTGCTATGTAGTCTACTTAGGTATCGGGAAATAACCAAATTAATATATTGGATCGAAATTGAAAAAACAGATCGGAGCATCCCTAATTATTATAAATATATTATATATTTTTCATGTACATTTTCATTTTTCATGTCATTACTCAGAAATAGGGTTGAAGATGGACCTGTGGAGTTGAATTAAAGAAGAATTCCGACCCAAGCAGAGCATTTACAGTTTACGTAGACCTCAGGGAAATGACTGAAAATGCAGAATTCCGAAAAAAAAAAAAAAAAAGCTAAATCTCACTCCTTTAACTTTCACTAGACTACACCAGTTCACAGATAGCTCAAATGTAACCCAAACCACAACCCTTTATCAGCCAAGTGACTATTTTTGGTCATTTACGCACACATTACAAGACAATGACAGCAACAGTTATAGTGAGGCAACAAATCCAGGTCCAACGTGGTCTCCAGGGTATGTACAGGTCCACATCTGCATGAACAGTGAGTGGACCTGCTTTGTTAGGTACCACGAAGTAATGGTACTAATGGAAGGAATTAGAGGTCGACTGATACGGGTTTTTCTAAGGCCGATGTCGATTAAAAAAAAAAAAAGTGGTCAGCTGATGGCCCATGTCTACAGCTGATTTTTGAGGCCGATACTTTTTTTTTTTTTTTTAAAGCACATTGACTGTGAAATACAATTGAAACACTCAGACAATAAAGATTTTTATGCAGCAATGGAAATGAAATTATGAATACATGTACATATAACACTCTTTTAACATTTAATGAACTTTAAGTGCTGCCCACACAGGTGCCTGATCAAGTATTGTATAATATTTTTACTACTGATCAGCTTAAAAAAAAAAAAAAAAAAAAAAAAAAAAAATAATAATAATAATAAATTCAATTTAATAAAAAAATTAATAATTAAGACCAATGGCTGATATTGAAAAAATCTATATTTCGTTCTACCTTTATAAGGAATGATGTTCAGAGGGATAATGTGGATGTTGACAGCTGTCTGTATCAGCACTTCTGATGTAATGTAATACTTTAATGTTCTGAAATACAAGTTCCTTTCATACAGGGTGGGGAAGCAAAATTTACAATATTTTGAGGCAGGGATTGAAAGACAGTGTATGACCAATTAGTTTATTGAAAGTCATGAGAACTTATTGCCACACGAAAAATGTACATAATAGAAAATGTTTTTATTCTATGTGTCCTCCTTCTTCTCAATAACTGCCTTCACACGCTTCCTGAAACTTGCGCAAGTGTTCCTCAAATATTGGGGGTGACAACTTCTCCCATTCTTCTTTAATAGTATCTTCCAGACTTTCTCGTAATAGTTTTGCTCATAGTCATTCTCTTCTTTCCATTCTAAACAGTCTTTATGGACACTCCAACTATTTCTGAAATCTCCTTTGGTGTGACGAGTGCATTCAGCAAATCACACACTCTTTGACGTTTGCTTTCCTGATTACTCATATGGGCAAAAGTTTCTGAAAAGGTATGGATAATAGTGTTAGGTATGATTATGACATCAGTATATGTTTGGTTTCAAAACAATTGACGTAGTGCCTGCTGAGAAAAAACAACTAAATGTTCATTATAAATTTTGCTTCCCCCCCTTGTATTACATGTGTTTTCTTGTATTCTTTATATCACACGCGGGATTGTTTTTGGCCACATATGGCCGAGGAACCAAATATGGTAACTTCATTGACCTTGACTTTCTACATGATTTTTTTTTTTTTTTTTTTGGTATTGCACCATGGTAATGGAATAATCTTCAAAAAAAAAAAACAAAACCAAACTTGAAACCACACACATTCATTGTTACCGATCCGCCAAGGAGGTTAGTTTTTTGCCAGGGTTTGTTTGTTTGTTTGTTTGTCTGTCCGTTAGTGTGCAACATAACTCAAAAAGTTATGGACAGATTTGGATGAAATTTTCAGGGTTTGTTGGAAATGGGATAAGGAAGACAATGATTAAATTTTGGGTGGTGATCGGGGGTGGGGGGCCCACGGGGGGGCCCACTGATCAGCCTTGGCGGAGGTCTGCGCTCTCCGAGTGCTTCTAGTTATAATGATTTTAAAAAGTATCATGGGGAATGCAGTGAAGGAGGAACGTCACAGTTTTTCTTGATGCCGTTATGGTTGAATAGTTGTTATTGTGTTTTGTTCATTGTGTATCATGTATGTGTTTTATGTTTTTTTGGACTTTGTATGGCTGCTACTTTGGGCCAGGTCTCCCTCGTCAAAAAGAGATTCCTATTTCAGTGGGTCTTTTTGGTTAAAGAAAGGCAACATAAACATAAATAAATAAATTTCACAAAACTAATAAAGTCGTGTTATGTCCTCCAATACACAATACTGTTTATTTTTGAATTTCAGAGTATTCTATGCGTGCCCTATAAAGAGTTAATGGCTCGCTGCTTGACTTGGGAAAATATGTAAAAAGCATGATTGTTTTCGCTTTGTCAGACTTGAAAAAAATGACAATCAGATCCAGTTTTTAACTATAGCACCTGCAGCAAAGTAAGAACATTTCACCTCTCCGCAGCTCCGTGGATGGCCTCGTGTTGCCGCTAATTGGCTTTGCAGCAGATGTTACAGTTTGACAGTTGCAGTTTGCTGAAATCACTCTAAACAGCGTCTTCCTTTAAGGTTCATAATCCAGATGAGCTTTAAGGTGATAAATATGCAGATGCACTCATCTAGACTGCATTATAGATACTGTTAACTGCGCGTTTATGGCTTTGGAACATTGGATTCAATTTTATTGCTTTTTGCACAGCTTCAACTTTGGCAAGATCGGATTAATCTTAACTGAGGAATGTTTCTGTTTCTCTGATTGTACCAGCATTCTACAGGGAGTGTTTATGAAAATACAGACAATTACAGATTACAGCACAGTGGCAAACATTCGGTCCGGGGGCCAAATCTGGGCCGCCAAAGGTTCCAATCCAGCCCACAGGATGATTTGTAAATACAAAAATTACACTGAAGTGTGAAAAGTTGGGATTCTCTCTTAGAGGCTCAATTAAATCATTTCATACCACTTGGGATCCATTTTTACGGTATTTTGATTCTTTAAATTTTCCTCACAATATGATGATTAACATCATTGAGAAAGAGGGGAAAGGAGGAATGAGAAATTATGTGTTGTCTTTACCTTTCTTTTTTATTTCTGTATACTATACTACTTTTTTTTTTTTTTTTTTTTTTTTTTACTTTTACAATTTGAGTTCCTTATTGTTGTTTATGGTTTTCTTGTTTTTGATTTTCTTTTATGTTTTTCCTTGTTTTTTATTACTGATTATTTATTTTTGGCCTGTGGGTTGGGTAGGTGGGAAGGGATGGGTGTTGACAGTCAGATATGTCATTCTTGATTGCGCATTGAATGTTACAAATTGATATAATGTCTGTTGTGTTCATTGAAAATGTTCAGTAAATATAGTTGGGAAAAAAAAACTAAAAATTACCCTGAAGTGTGTCAGAATCATTTTAATTCAGGTTCCACGTACAGACACATACAGTCCAATTAGATTCAAGTGGGTCAGAACCAGTAAAATATTATCATAATAACCTATAAATAATGACAACCCCAAATTCTCTCTTTGTGTTTTTGGTGTAAAAAAAGTAAAATTATATGAAAATGTTTACATTACCAAACTATACATTACAAAAAACATGAATAACCTGAACAAATAGGAACAAACGGAAACGTCTTCAGAAAGTAAATGCAATTTTACCAACCTTCTGCCTGTTACTAAATGTTTTGTGCGATTGTAACGCACATGTGCAAATGATAAACTGATAAACCGAGGCAGAATATTGTTAAAATTGCACTTGTTTTCTTAAGACAATTCAAGTTGTTCATGTTTCTCAGATTTTTAAGGAAACTTTGTAGATGTAAACCTGCTCAGAATAGAATTTTACTTTTTTCACTGGTATTATTTCACTGGTTCGACCCACTGGAAATCGAATTGGGCTGAATGTGGAACTGAACTAAATGAGTTTGACAGCCCTGGATTAGAGGAACCAAGTGAAGACAGTATACAGTCTTAAAAATCAAACCATTTAAGAATAAGATGAACAAATATCACGTCTAGTCAGGTTGATTGCAATTATTGGTGCTAACTACAAGTGTTTTGCATGATCTGGTAGATTCACCTGTTTCCACACAGAACTGCCTGTTTTAGATATGCACTCCATCTGTCCACTGCTGCCACCCACAATGTTAGAAACGCAATTTATCTGAGGAGTGACTCGAAAATGTCTTCATATTTGGCCCAGAATGAACTGAAAAGCTTTTTGTTGCCAATAAGTCAAGGATGCTCTGACGTCATAACACATTTTTGGGCCGTAACTCCAGGTTTCAGCGTATGATACAGGATAGCGGAAGGATCTGATTGGACATGTGGTTCTCGCGTTCATCCCCCACAAGATGTTACCACATGATGACAGGAGTTACATACACATGGGTTATTTTAACATGTCTCCAAACTTGACCAGTGTTGTTGTTTTTGGAGAGGTCACGCTACCATTCGATCAAACTTTAAGGTTTAAATAGTTGCAACAGGCACAAAATAAACTGAAAAAGAACAGACTATTAAGTGCAGCTGTTTGTATGGCAGTCAGTAACTGGACCCTTTTTCCACTGCAGGAACTTGACTTTTATCTGGGACTTTGAAAAACCTTGGTGCATTTCCACCAAAATTCACCTGGGTAAAAACATAAGCGTTCCCTCGACCCCAAACTTTCCTAAAAAAATTCCTTGTTGGGGATCGGGCTTTTTAGACTTCCCGAATTCTTGGGGCGGGGCTTTGTGCTGAAGATAACTGATTGATGGTCAACAGAACAATTTTAGTGTCCGTCCATCCTTGTGCCACCGACTGGACTGGAGGTGCAGTACGTTTTCTTTAACCACTCCCACACATATTATTAGCTTAATTTATTTATTTATTTTTATTTTTTTTTTAAAAGTTTGATGTATGATGGAAATGCAAGGGTTGCTAGGAATTATTTCACCAGATAAATTTAAGTTCCTGGAACTGCTTGTGGAAAAGGTACAGAAGAGGATTAGGGCCAGTGGGGGGGAAAAAAAAAAAAATTATCACTATATATTTTTAAAATTATTATTCTGAGAAAAAGTCTGATTCCTGACTTTTCTCAGAATTCTGACTTTAATCTGAAAATTCTGACTTTTTTTTTCAGAATTCTGACTTTTAAAAAAAAATGTTTTTCTTAAGTCAGAATTCTGAGATTAAAGTCAGAATTCTGAAAAAAGTTGACTTTTTCTTAGAATTCTGACTTTAATCTCCAATTTCTGAGTTTTTTAAATATTGTTTTAAAATTATTTTCTGAGATTAACCTCCTAAGACCCAGCTATGGGTTTTCTGTCCATATTGGTGGACAAGAGTTTCACAACTTTATACAAAAAAAAATTATGAGAAAAGAAAACTGTCCACCACAAAGGACATTCCATAAAAATTTTAAAAAACTGCATCTGAAAAAACTGTTGCATCATGATGTTTCCAATATAGGCACTTATTTAATAAAAAACGAAAAAAGCTTGTGATTTGCTGACATTTCCCTGGGTCTCAGGAGGTGTGAAGTCAAAATTCTGATAAAAGTCTGACTTTTTTCTCAGAAGTCTGACTTTTTTTCTTAGAATTCTGAATTATTTAATCTCAGAATTCTGACCTTTTCTCAGAATAATAAAAAAAATATTGACCTTAATTGTTTTTGTTTTTTTTTTCCTCCAGTAGCCCTAATCCTGTTCCGTAAAAAGGGGCTTTTTTTTTTTTTTTTTTCCTCTCTCAGAGGTCAGTCTACTATTTGATTAAGGCCTAAATAGTTATAAATGGCATAAAACAAACAGAAAACGACAGATAATTAATAAGTCGCCATTTGTGCGGCAGTTAATCATGAACTCAGATGTCATTGTTGTGACAGGCCTGGTCAGGATCAGTGATGTTAATCCAGCAGATGCAGGATTTAGTCTTAGTTCTAAATCAATGCATGATGACAGGGAGGTCTCCAAGTACTACTCACGGTTGACCATAACTGGACATCCACTCAAAGACATGGCAGTCAGAATAATCGAACTGCACTGGTTGGAATGAGTACAGTTCCAGGTCTCCATCAGTGCAACTATGTGGTGTTCAGTGAAGCTGGTGCATAAATAATCCAATAAATGTTCCAAAAATAGTATTAGTAGTGAAGTAATTGGCTTCCACCAGTGTGACGTTGGACTGTTTGTTGCCGTTTTCAGTATGAACCATAATTACAGACCTGCGAGTCCTTCTGCGTGAGGTGTTTCTGGCCTTTTGTAAGCTCCTGTACAAGCTCGACATGCATAATTACATTAAAAGGCCGCCGATGAACGCACATTTGTGTAATTATTCATAGTTCGAAGCCATTTTGATTTAAATAAATCATAGGTGAGTCCCTCCCCTGTCTCCCCGTGGCGTTTGACTTTGGTGTAGGTCCCTCTTTGCACGATTTCTCTGCTGTGATGTGGACCGAGAACACTTTTGACACATCTCTTGAAACACACTTCTAATTTGTCCCTCAGGCGCTGGTTATGACGCGAGCTGACACTGAGGTCTGACAACATGACTTCTTTCCTCCTCTGGCCAAAGCTGCAGCCTCGCCCGCCTCCAGACCGGTGAATCGGGGTGTCTTACGATTGAGTTGTTCCCCTCCCCTCCCCTTTTGGGACATCGGATTGAATTAACGCCACCGCCGTCTGACTCTTAAGGCATCGCCGTTGACAGCTGGAGCGCTCACACACACCAGTGCTTCTGTCTCCGCCGAGGTGCCTATGACACCTACCTGTTTTTTAGCCCCCGACCTGTCAAGGGAGCCAGATTTAATTAACGTAATGATCAAAGCAGGAAAAGCAAGATTAGCCCTGAGGTAGCAATCCCAGTGAGCCACGCGTTCGCTTGCTAATTATTTAGCATTAAGGTAGACGCGCTTATGCATACATGACTACTTCAAAGATTGATTGGGGTTTGGTTCGTTACAACAGCAAAGTGCCCGGAGGAGCCAGTGGTGACATCAAAACATCAGTGTGGATAAATCTGCTGGTGTAAAGCGTCTCGCTCTCAGCCACCAGGTAACCTTTCTTTATCCTCTCTGACAGCGCCTGTTCACAACAAACATCAGCTGTGTGAATTTAAATGAAGGGACACGGGGGCAAGTTCAGGATGCGATGACGACGGAGATGAAAGTTTTATTTTAGGGCTGACGAGACCCTGACCAGCAGATTTAAGGTGACCTGAGGGACAGAGCGCCGCCACCCGCCTCATATGAACTCTGGGAGAAGCTGAATATCAAAGAAAAAATACAGAGAAGAGGGCCCGTTAACGCCCAGGACGTGAAGATGGTGAGCGCAAAATACACGTCGTGGGATCAATAGAGTCTCATTTCATCTAAATTACAGCTGCAGGTACTGTAAACGCTTCATCGTATCATTTCATTCGATTATTTGAATCAGCGGAAAAATAGTAAAATGTTAAAAAAGACACGTCTGGAAATATCAAACCAGAACCACGTGAAAGGATGAAGGATCAAACCATATCTATTAAATAAATATAAAAATGTCTATATAAAAATTGCGACAATAACAACAGTATAAATGTATATATTGAAAATCTCTATATCTATATACAGGGTGGGGAAGCAAAATTTACAATGAACATTTAGTTGTTTTTTCTCAGCAGGCACTACATCAATTGTTTTGAAACCAAACATACACTAGTCAACATTTGCTAGGGATCAGGACTATAACTTCGCTATATTTGGGGGTGTAATTCTGGAAACTTGACAGTTTATTTTCCCAGTGGAGTACAGCCTGCGGATGCGGATGGTGGCCACACACGTTATTGACATCACACCGTATGTGTTTCAGAACATTCTGAGTGGTTTCAGTGAAAACAAAATTGGAAGAGTATTGTTGTGAACTCTAATTTCTAGGGTTGTATCACCCTTTTGCCTGAAAGTGCAATAAAAATTTATGTTTTTTTTTACCTTTTGGTCCTTTTTCTTTACATGACTAGCCAAAGTACAAACATAATATATGAAGTCACTCAAAATATTATACAACATCAATTATTGTGCAAATATAAAACTGATCCCTAGCAAATGTTGCCTAGTATATATTGATGTCATAATCATACCTAACACTATTATCCATACCTTTTCAGAAACTTTGCCCATATGAGTAATCAGGAAAGCAAACATCAAAGAGTGTGTGATTTGCTGAATGCACTCGTCACACCAAAGGAGATTTCAAAAATAGTTGGAGTGTCCATAAAGACTGTTTAGAATGGAAAGAAGAGAATGACTATGAGCAAAACTAGTACGAGAAAGTCTGGAAGATACTATTAAAGAAGAATGGGAGAAGTCGTCACCCCGAATATTTGAGGAACACTTGCGCAAGTTTCAGGAAGCGTGTGAAGGCAGTTATTGAGAAAGAAGGAGGACACATAGAATAAAAACATTTTCTATATGGAAATTTTCTTGTGGCAAATAAATTCTCATGACTTTCAATAAACTAATTGGTCATACACTGTCTTTCAATCTCTGCCTCAAAATATTGTAATTTTGCTTCCCCACCCTGTATAAAAAACGAAGTCCAATGACATCTACAAACATATAATCACTGCGGTCTTCAACACATTTTGGATCTAACTAACAACTTAAGATGGAACTAACAATAACGTATTGATCCTGGCGTCATGCTTTTTTTGTGTTTTATCTATTTATCTAGACAGGGACAATGCACAATATACACTACAAACAAAAAGTTAAGGATATTTTTTTTAATTTTTGAGCTTTTTTTTTTCTTTCAGTTGGGATTCTTGCATAGCGCTTTTTACTTTTTTGTGTCTGAACTGATATGAAAGACATTCTGTTAATGACCAGACATAGTTTTATTTAAAAACGGCAAAAACGACAAAAAAAAAAAGAAGAAATATCCTTAACTTTTTGTTTGTAGCGTACATTAACCTTAAACTGGAGAGCTGTAGTGTACCAGGCTGTAGCGCTAGTGTTAATTCCACCTGTAGTACTTGGGCAGGCTGATGTTGTCATTAAAAAAACAGACGTGAATAAATATTAATTATAAAAAAAAAAAAAAAAAAAAAAAAGAATAATGTGCATCACAATAAGGATCCATTAAAACACCGACAGCGGAACCAACGATTAGCAGCTGCAAAATTAAGGAAATGAAGCTTCGATTCAGAAAAAAATTGTGTTAGAATATATTTTTTTAGTTGATTTGAATCGATTAATCATTTCAGCTCTAGTCCTTTTTGTGATATATCTGCTTGCAAACTGTAAAGGATATAAGTACGAAAGCACCCTTAAACACAGATTTATTAAAAACAAATTAAATGACTATATAATCACAGCTGCAGGTTTTTACAAATATCTGAGACTATTTGCAGAGTTTGGGTATTCCCTCTCCATCGCCTTTCTTGTCGTTTTCCTCTTTATTGAACAGGAAAACACACAAAAAAAAGAGTAAAAAAACCTAATTTCACTACTTGGGAGCAGACCCACTTTGATCTCGAGGGTGGTCTTGACCCCAGTTGGTCTCATGGATTCACATTATCATAGTATTCTATTAAATAAGGCACAGTTGTCTTGTTTCTGTCCTTCGTTTTCATTCTAATTATTACAGTAAGAACTTCAGGACTTCAGTACATTCAACCTGTTTTTGTGGTGACTTCCAAATGATTTATCGCCGTTCATCTTTTGCATTTATCAGTATTTATCAAGTCTTTTCCTGTTCGCTGACTGTACAGATGATCATAAAAGCTCAGAGTAAATACTTCAGTCTTCTCAGAACCAAGAAAAACTGAAGCTAAATGGAGTTTTTCCACAAAACGTATCATGAACTGAATGTAAAAACAACCACCGTCACTGATCCAACTCCATGGGTTTTACAGGTGAATCGATGCTGTAGAAGATGACTGTGTTTCCATGGTAACTACAGAGCCCCTGAATATCTAAATGGGTGACTTATTTGACAATTTTTAAATTAATTTTGCTTATTTTTATTCCTTTTATGTATTATTTTATTTGTTTTTCTTCATTTTCTTAGTTATTTGTTTAAATTTCTACATTTTGTTGCCTGTTGTTATTTATTTATTTTAATTTCGTTCAGTTTGTGGCTTATTTCTCGATGTAACTGATTTATTATTTAGTTATTCTGTTTTTCATGTAATGGATCATGCTGTTTGTTTTTGTCATTTTGTGTGTCCATCCACCGTCACTGATCCAACTCCATGGGTTTTACAGGTGAATCGATGCTGTAGAAGATGACGGTGTTTCCATGGTAACTACAGAGCCTCCGAACGTCCGAATGGGTCACTTAATTTGACACATTTTTTAAAATCATTTTGCTTTTTTTTTATTCCTTTTATGTATTATTTTATTTGTTTTTCTTCATTTTCTTAGTTATTTTGTTTATATTTCTACATTTTGTTGCCTGTTGTTATTTATTTATTTTAATTTCGTTCAGTTTGTGGCTTATTTTTCCATGTAACGGATTTATTATTCAGTTGTTCTGTTTTTCATTTAATGGATCATGCTGGCTGTTTTTGTCATTTCAACCCACTGTCATTGATCCAACTCCATGGGTTTTACAGGTGAAACCGATGTTGTAGAAGATGACGGTGTTTCCACGGTAACTACGGAGCCTCTGAACGTCCAATGGGTCACTTATTTTGCAAAGTTTTTATTCATTTAGTTCACTTTATGGACTATTTTATTTGTTTTTGTTAGTTATTTTGTTTATATTTCTACATTTTGTTGCCTCTTATTATTTTCCTCTTCAATTTGTTCAGTTGTGGTTTACTTTTCCCCGTAACTTATTATTTTATTGATTTATTATTCTGTTCGTTTGGGTTTTTTTTTTTTTATTTTATGGATCATGCTGGCTGTTTTTTTTGTCATTTTGTGTGTCCATGAATTTTACTGGTGAATCAGTGTTGCCTATTTTATTTTATTTTCTTCAATTTTGTTCAGTTTGTGGCTTATTTTGTTAATATTAGTCATTATTTCGTTGGTTTCTTAGATGACGGTGTTTCCATGGTAACTACGGAGCCTCTGAACGTCCAAATGGGTCACTTAATTTTACACATTTTTTAAAATCATTTTGTTCATTTTTATTCCGTAGATGTATTATTTTATTTGTTTTTGTTCATTTTCCTAGTTATTTTGTTTATATTTCTACATTTTATTGCCTGTTTTTTTTTGTTTTTTTTTTTTAAATTTCGTTCAGTTTGTGGCTTATTTTTCCATGTAACTGATTTATTATTCAGTTGTTCTGTTTTTCATTTAATGGGTCACGCTGGCTGTTCTTGTCATTTTGTGTGTCCATGGGTTTTACTGGTGAATCAGTGTTACAGAAGCTGACATTTTGTTGCCTATTTTATTCTTTTTTCTTCAATTTTGTTCAGTTTGTGGCTTATTTTGGCAATATTAGTCATTATTTTGTTGGTTTCTTAGATGACAGTGTTTCCACGTTCACCGCGGAGCCTCCGAACGTCCAAATGGGTCATATCTGATGACTATGACAAGACGACAAACTGTATTTTACACCTATTATTTCCATGTATTGATAGGATGAATGGATCAACAGGTATTAAATATTTTAGATCAGTAGATGGTTTGAGTCAACGGTGGCTGTTTAGATCTTGGAGGTTTAAAATATAACTTAGTTCTAACTTGATTTGGTCACTTTCTCTTTGCTTTTGTACAGTTATGAGACTTGAACGTGGCTTGACACTTTGGGAACTCATTTCTACCAAATGAATTCCAAAAGGAATCCGGTCAACCCCACAAAACAACTACAGATTCTCACGCCAAGTTTGGACTGAGGGCGATTAATGATACCATCCTGGATTTGCACGACGCCTAATAATCCATAAAGGTTTACGTAGTCACAAGTCTTTGAGTCTGAATTGGTAAAATTTTATAACGATGCATTTTACTGTTTGTACAGGGAATTCAGAGTCCTGCATCATCACATTCTCAGTATTTTTTTCCCCTAATGAGTATTTACAACTTTCCCACATCCGTTGGGAGGCACGCTGCGGCCTTGAATCGCATTACAACAATTACTTACGCTAACTTACTTATTCCTATTGGGTGGTCAGGTGTCTGTTTATGCCTGTGGGTTTCCAAGCACAAGATCCAGGCGGAGATTAATGGAAAAGCTCGTCTGCCCGCAAGACTTCCTCTGGTCTGCTGAGATTCAACTTGCGAGTTGACAAGTTCCCAGAATATGACCGCGTGGCTGCTTCCGAATCTTCAGCATCGTGTTTTTTTCTGTTTATTTGGATCCTTGGGAGTTGCTACGAAGGTAGTCAAAGTGACTATCCTTGTAATATGTTGTTGAAATTCAAAGCATTTGAAGGTTTTAAAGAAAGTGACCATCACACATTTATTTCAACATTTGGGGCTCGACTGATGGTCTGAACTGCTGCAAGCTTAAAAAAAAAAAAAAAGAGGCATGTAATTATGAGTTAAATGAATTCTGAATTCTTCAGAGTTTGTTGTCTTGTTGGATGAGTAAAAGCAGGCCTCCAGCCGTCAGTGTAGCCGGGTCTTTCCCTCCGGTGTACGACATGAATAGACAAGAAAAGAACAGCCCTCAGACTGACACACAGGCCTCTCATTGAATCATGTGAACTAGGACAGGGGGAATTTCTGATAGCCCCCATCTTGGTGCACAGACGTTGAGACAAAAGACCTCACTGTCTGCCACCGTGGAGCTGGGACTTACCTCCAGGCATTGCCAAATAAAAAAATAAATAAATAAATAAAAGGGAAGAAGAAAGAAAGAAACGACCTCCTGGTTTCAGGACCTGAACTGTTGCCTATTGTTCCACTTAAAATGAAAATCCCCTCTCTTCCATCAGGGCCCCCCGGTAACCTGTTCGCAAGCAGCTGGTGACCACCTGTGGAGCAAGTCAAATTAGGGAAGGATTCCTACTGTTTCTGTTTATTGTCTGCAGGTTTTGTGTGCGGTATTGTGCTTTGGTCCTGCACGGTGGCGGTGGAGGTGGGTCGGGCCGGCGGGACATCCAGTGGCTCCCTGGAGGATTCCGCTTTGTTGTTGAAATCATCAGGTTTTTCTCTTTTTGGCGGCGCAATAACACAGGCCCTGTACGCCGGTGTTGGACTTCCATTTGTTACTCACTCGGGGAGAAATTGAGGTTCATTCAGTGTCTGGAAATTAGGAAGACTTTCAAGAGGTGATTCGAATGTTAGACGTTTTGAACTACCAACTGTGGCTCCTGGTTCTGCTTTTGTTTCAAGAGCTTCTGGTTAGAAATTCCAGTTTAATTGTTTACACGGATGCTAAACTAACCTTTCAACATCCGTCCTTTTTTTTTTGGAACCCCGTCAACTTTTGCTTAGGGTGAGGTTTAGGCTGAAGGACAAAGTGCACACATTAAACTTCATTTGAATGGGAAAATCGTCTCGTTTCTGTGGTTAGCATGTGGCAAACACCCAACCTAAAATACATCAGTTTAACTCTGCCTGAAATTTAACCCTTTAACAACGGTAAGCTTTCTTGTGCTGCATTTTGCACTTCTCAGTAAAGAAATCACTGTAATTCCTGAACCATTTGTGCTATCCACAAAATTCAAACGCTATCAGAAAACTGAAATCCTGAGCTTTCTGACACTATATTACAATTTACGGCCGCAATGTGGGACTGTATTACAAGTAGAAAGGAAGCTTTTCAAAGACTTCCACACAGGCTGAAAAACACCTGGAAATAACAAAAAATAAAACATCATAATATGGATACTGAATGTTCAAGACCAAAAAGTATGTTTGAACAGATGTAAAATAGTTGAAAGTTCATTTCTGTAATCTCAAAAAGTTTCATTCTGGACATTTACAGTTGTGTCTGATAATAAATATGCTAAAAACTTCAAGTTGTTTTGTTCTTTTTTTTTTTTTACTAAAACCACTGCTTTAAGCATTCATTACACTGGTCAACAACAAATTTATTGTTGAAGTTTTTTGAGCTGATTTAGGATAATTTTGGTGTGCTGAATCCAAAAATCACATTAATTTTGCTGAATCAGGTCAACTCTCTGAACTCTGCTACATATCGGCTTTTTAACATTTTTGCTTACATTTATGGGCATTTTCACATCATATGATACAAAATTCTTTCATATTTCTTGCAATAAACGAGTTCTGAAGATTTTACTTTTGCCAATTTATGATTGTTTTTTTTAATATTACAGGTGAATGAAATGGCTTCGACTAGAAGATCTTGCAAAAATAAGCCTGACGTATTCTGCTACATCTGCAGTGAATACACCATTGTACCTAACAGGAATCAAGTCACAAGTTTCATAAAGTGTGCTTACCAATCTTATTTTGGTATTAATTTTATATTTTGTGAGAAGATCAAATTTTTCAAAATCAAATTAGCAAAAAAAATCTGACCTGATTGAGAAAAACAGATGTCATTTTTGGATTTAGCGGTGCAAAATGGTCCTAATTCAGTTGAAAAAACCTAGACAACTTGCAAAAAACATTTTTTTGTAACCCTGTGTTATTTATAATAATGATAATTAATGGCCAGATATTGAAAGTTAAGTTCTTCCTGAAGACAACTGTGTGAAAGAATTGGCAAAAAAAACATTTTCTGACACTTACTGCTTCAGCAGCCTGTTATAACAGCAGTCTTAAAAGCGTTAATCTTATCCCTTATTTAGGACTGTAACAATTATAAAGTGTAAAGTTCTTGTTAGAGAAGTTAAATGATGTGATAAGATGTGGGTTTCCAGGCCTTAAAGCAATCGGAGTAGAACTTTGAAGATTCACAAAGCGGTTTCAAAGCTGCAAAGTGTCTTATTTATCAGAAATATAAGATCATTTCCCCCAAAACCATAAGATTTGAGGAGTTTTCAGTGGATTTCAGCTTCAAGCACCACAATTGGAGCCTTTCAACCATCGAGGTCTGACCAAACAACCAAACTTATCATGTCACATAATGACAAATAAGGTTCTGAAAGAGGATATGTTTTCCAACCAGAGAGTAAGGATTGAAGTCAGGTTATATTTCTATTTAACAGATTATCAAATGCCAACTCTCAACTTGAAAATTCTGTCTGATTGACACAACCTCGTCCGACTGAAGTGGTTACGTGATGCATTTTTATTCCTCCAGCTATCAGTGGAATATTAGCCTCCATGCATTAAGCTAGAATAGATTTGAGGAAGAACAATACATTCTTGGCAGCCTGAAAGGTCTGTGAACCCTCCAGACACAGCAGTCTTTCGTGACTATCTTTAAATCTGAAAAAAAAAAAAAAAAAAAAAAGATGGAGGAGAGATATGACCTCTGTTCATTTTCCCTCAAATTATCCAATTTGGCCTTTATGAGATCCCATTGCCTCGGAGACTCAAATTCCTTTTCATCCAAACAAGAGATGCTCTTGTTTGGCGCTGCATTCATTCAGTATGGAGATAGAAAACAGATATTAATCATCATTTGGACACACCGACGAGAAAAAAAAAAAAAAAAATCACTTATGGGTCACAGTGAAATGAGTCAGTATTACAAATCTGCAAAACACGGTGGTTCTTTGTGTCCACTTCCCGTTCCCAGGAATGTGGCTCGTCTTATGACTTGAGGTGGGGTTGGGGAGGTGAATGACATCACCGGTTGCTCTCACATTTGAGTTCTGACACAGTGGCACCTTGTGTTCCTATTCACCCCCCCACCGCCGCCGCCTCCCCACCTCCCCGCCATCTCCCCTCTGAAGCCTGGATTGTGCTCGGCTCTGCCTTTTCTTTCCCCCCTCAAAGAATACCTCCTTTTCTCTTGGTCCTCTTAAGCAGCTGCCTGCGTATGAAGTGGAGAAAATGACACTCCATCTCATGATGAATGGTACTTGACCCCCGGAACCCGTTCCTGTGGGGCTCGCACTGCACTGCATTTACATAAACCAGGAGATCTCACGCACGTACTTGTTTACACCCGCAAAAAAAAAAAAAAAAAAAAAAAAAACACCGCCGACGCCCACTCCTGCTACCACCGAGGTGCTGCAAATGAAGATTAAATATTTGTTGATGAACCTCGGCGGTAAATTGGACAACCTTTTCTCTCTCTCTCTGCTCTTGCTTCCTGGTTTGACACCCATCCACAGTGGTGGGGTTGCCTCTCTGAGAGCCCTTTTGTTGCATGATTAATTACTCTGAGCAACAGTTATGGCGGGATTAACAATTAGCTAGACCTGTCAAACAGTCAGTCTAAGATGGCAGACTAATTGAGCGGCTGGTTGGCCATTGTGTCCCAGTATAAGGCCAAGGAAGTGGGGATGGTTCACAAGCCTTTCATCTCTTTTACAGGCCTAATACTGCGGCAGAAAAGGGACTGCTATCAGGCACAGGGAGCTTGGGTAATTTTTCATGAATATTCATACGCCTCCTCTATCCGCAGTGAACTTTACAAAGTTACCTTCATGGTGCATGTTCTGGAAGTCTGCAGCTCTCATTCTTTTGGAAATGATGTCTGCTTACTGTAAAAAGTCCAAAACCCTGCAAAGCATCTCCTACCAACTCACGGAGAGAGTTTTTTGTTTTGTTTTTTTTTACTTTATTTTTATTGTTTGAATTCTGTACAATACAAACATAAAGGACATTTGGGATATACTGACCGTAGTAAACCTTTCCGACTATCAATTGGTTTTAGTAATGTGACGTGGAAATCAATCTATGGGTCAGAATCTCCATCTTAAATATTCCGTTCACAATTTGTAGCATGCCATTAATTGTAGGTGGTTCTAATCTGCACCGTTTTTTGGTAACAGCCTTTTTACAGGCTGCTAATAGTATTTTAAACAAATATCTATCATTTTTAATTACATTATTACCAATAATACACCACCAAACATGTTTTAGGGCTTGCATAACCCAATATCTTAGCAAGTGTTGAATATAAATTATCCCAAAATGAGAGAGTTTTTGACTTTAATTTGTTTTTTTTTATATTTTATGTCTTAAAAAGGTACATACAAGTGAAAATGTATCAGCTCTGGTCAATAGGTGACCACATTTTGCAGGTAGTGTAGTGTATTTGCAGACTGGGTATTGGTTTAACCCCTTATTAATGCCTGAATCAATATACATATTTAACCCTTTCATGCACGGTGGTCACTACAGTGGACAGTTATTCTACAGCTCTTCTTTTGTATATTCATGGGTTTTGTTGTTTTAGTTCCATATCAGCTGACACAGTGGACACTTATGCATCATCCCATAATACATTGTAATTCATACCATTGCTGTAACTTTGCAGATCAGGTTGATAAACCTGATCTGCAGTAACATGTGTTAAACCAATTGCTAATTGTTATTAGACTGTAATCATCAGTTTTCTTAATCAAAAAGTTTTTGGTTTTTTTGCATATTGTCTGCATGAAGTTAGTAATAACAAGTATTAGAGTATGTTAAAATGTGAGAAAACATCAGATTAGCAGCATGAAAAATGTTTTTATTTCATAGTTTTCACGCAGTTTGTCACTTTCTGATGATAGGTTTTAAATACATGATTTTTTGCTTCAAAAATTGGTGTCCACCTAAGTTGACATTTTTGTAGCGCCATGAAAAATAGGTTCATAAAAAAATTTCAATCGTATTGTTTTTTTCATGCCTAAAGAGGAATAAAAACACTCAGGAAAAAAACTCAACTAAGGTTCTCATAATTCATGCATGAAAGGGTTAAACATAAAAAAAAAAAAAAGTTTTGCTTTCAAGCAGATGCTAAATAATTTTTCATACAGCCTTATGCTAACAGAAAGCTAAAGGATAAGATGTCATATGGAGAAGAGGTAGGATTAAATAAGTTATTAGCTAAGGAATAAAGTAGGATTATTTTGTTTGTTTTGTGGCATATTTGAAATAAACTGAATTAAATGAATCCATAAAGACCCAGCGCTACTTTTATTGTAGTTCCCAAATTATTTTTCTCTCTATTTAACCTTTCTTAAGGGATTTCATACCATTTATTGTAACATTATCCTCCTTATTTGAAGTTTGATCGCTGTAAATCATGTATTTTCCTATATTTAACCCCTAAACACCCACACATCCACTAGCGACCAAAAGCACCTAAACTTTAAATAACTGTTGATCAATTAATCCTACGAACACGTGTAAAATACAGTTTGTCGTCTTTTCGCGGTCATCAGATATGACCCATTTGGATGTTCAGAGGCTCAGTAGTTACCGTGGAAACACCACCATCTTCTACAACATCGATTCACCAGTAAAACCCATGGAGTTGGATCAATAACAGTGGATGGACACACTGGGTTTACATTCAGTTGTTGATAAATTTGTTGAAAAAGTCGCTTGTTTTTCTTTTTTTTCCCTCTTTTAATTTAATACCCTTTGAATTTACTCTGAGTTTTCACGAACATCAAAATTAAATGCAAGAAATTAAATATGGGAAAACAGATGATTTACAGTGAAAAATGCAAAATGCAGTGGATAATATAATAAATGGTTTTGAATCACTAAAGAAAGGTTAAATAGAGAGAGAAAAAAAGGAATTTGGGAACTGACAAAAAAGTAGCACTGTTTTTTTATGTGTTAATTCACTGATCATGTAAATTTCAGAGAAAATTCAAAGGTTATAAAACAAAACAGAGAAAACTGAGTTTTTCAGTAACATAATGTACATCATTAACCCTTTCATGCGCAGTGGTCACTCCAGTGGACAGTTATTCTACAGCTGTTCTCTTGTATATTCATGGATTTTTGTTGTTCTTTTCGTTGTTGTTTTTTTTTTTTTTTTTTTTGTTTGTTTTTTTAGACATATCTTTACTAAAGTTTTAAGACACTCCATATCTTTTCTGACATGAATTGGTATCATTATGTAGATCTCTCCTGAGCATAAAGCCCCAGAATCACAAATCCTCCCCATAGTTTTCACACAATTTATCAGTAAATACATGTTTCTGTGCGTGAAAAATTAAACGTGTGGTGTCCAGCTGAGTGGACATTTTTGCAACTTTATGAAAAATAGGTTCATAAGAAATTGTTTTCATTATTATTATTATTTTTTTTATACGTATTTTTTACATTTTGAAAATTATTTTTATTTTATTTATTTATTTATTTTTTTCCCCAGAAGAAAATGTTCAGGTCGCATTGTTTTTTTTCATGCCTAAAGAGGAATAAGAACACTCAGGAAAAAATTTTGATTAAGGTTCTCATAATTCGTGCATGAAAGGGTTAACTGAACTCCGCTTTAGATTACACCACATACGTTACTTTTCTGAACTACTTATTACTTGTGTGTGTGGGGGGGGGTCATGGGGATGGTGGGGTTCACCCTGCACTAGACGCCAGTTCGTTGAATAACCATTCGCACCTACGATTTAGACTGACCGATTAAACTCCGAAGGTGCTCATGGGAGGTGGGAGGAAGCCAGGTTACTGTGGAGAAAATGCAAAATCCATGAAGAAAAGGCCTACGCCGGTCTGTGCTGGGATCACACCTTGGATGTTCTTGCTGAGAGGTGGCAGTCTTAACCCCTTAACGTCTACTGATGCAAATGTGCAGAGATAGAGTATGTATTCCCCCAGCGCTGGTTTGGGAATATTTGATACGTACCTAATGAGGCCAGTGAAAATAACTGTATGGCATCAATAAAACCACCTCCATCTCCTAAGAAAATCTGTTTTATTACTTTGTCATTGCTAGTGACTGTTAGGCCTGTTGTTGCCCAAATTTGTGTCTACTTTTGTGTGCTACGAACAAGTTAACAATCTCCACTTAATCCATTAAGACCCAAACAGCCACCAACAACCCAAACCATCTACGGATGTAAACCGTTAAGTGCCTGTTAATCCATTAATCCTATCAATACATGTAAATAACTGAGATAAAATACAGTTGGTCATCTTTTCACTGTCGTCGGATATGAGCCACTTGGGCTCGGTAGTTATCGTGGAAACGCCGTCATCTTCTACAGCATTGATTCAGCAGTAAAACCCACAGAGTTGGATCAATGACAATGGATGGACACACTGGGTTTATGTTCAGTTAAAGGTATATTCTGTTGAAAAAGTCAAATTTTCTTCGTTTTTCTCCGTTTCTGATATTATGACAATTAACTTGGATCTGAGCTTCTATGAACATCTACATGATCAGTGAAGTAAAAATGGGGAAAATACCTGATTTTAATTGGGAAAAAATGCAAAATACAGAGGATAATGTTACAATAAATACTGATAAAAAACTTAAAAAAAAAAAAAAAAAGGTTACATAGAGAGAAAAACTCATTTGGGAACTTCCACAAAAGTAACACTGGGTCTTTACGGGTTAAAGAACCTTATCTTATAGTATCTTATCTTACCTTACCTTATAGAATCTTATCTTACATTAATAATAATATTAATACATTTTACTTATAAGTGCCCTTCAGGACACTGTACAGTAGAGAATAAAACAGACAATGCAAGAAATACAAAGTAAACAAATCTTACCTTAACCCTTTCATCCATACTGGTCACTACAGTGGACAGCTATTCCACAGCTGTTCTCTTCTATATTCATGGATTTTGTTGTTTTCGTTTTTTTTTTTTTTTTTTTTTTTTTTTACACAAATCTTTATTAAAGTTTTAAGACACTACATATCTTTTCTGACATGAATTGGTGACATTATGTAGATCTCTTCTGACCATAAACCCCCTGAATCACAAAGCCCTCCCCATAGTTTTCACACAATTTATCAGTAAATACGTTTCTGTGCGTCAAAAATTAAATGTGTGTTGTCCAGCTGAGTGGACATTTTTGCAACTTCATGAAAAATAGGTCCATAAGAATTTTTTTTTTTTTATAATTTTTTTAGGTAATTTTTTTTTCATTTTTAAGATTATTGTTATTTTATTCTATTTTTTAAATTTATTTTTCAGAAGAAAATTTTCAATCACATTGTTTTTTTCATGCCTGAAGAAGAATAGAAACACTCAGGAAAAAAAATTTGATTAAGGTTCTCATAATTCGTGCATGAAAGGGTTAAAGTATCTTATCTTACTTTATCTTATCTAATAGAAACTTATCTTAAAGTATCTTATCTTATTCTACCTTATCTTATAGAATCTTATCATATCTCATCGTGACCCAACAGGTACAAAACAGTAACATTTCTTAGAACTAACTGGTCACCAGATTTAATTATTTGCATTAAAATGTCACCTTTGCACCTCCTTAAGTTCAGTCTCCACAACCACTTTTGCGTTCAATAATAATAATAATAATCCGATAATACACAATAATAACCAGAACCAGGACAATAGCCTCTTCCACCACCGTTGCTACTTGAAGCCCCGAAGCAAGACAAAGTCAAACTTGGCCCGACAAAGACAAAACAACCCTGCAAATAATATGTGAGCCAAGTTTTGGATGTGAAAAAAAAAGGAGAAACCTGCAAGGCCACACAACTGAAGTGGCTTCCTCAAAGACTTTTTATCCCCGGTGTCCATGGGAAGAACCCCAGCGGAACAGCTGCAATGGCAAGCCATGGCTCCTCATGAAAGGTTTTGCCTGGAGGCAGGGAGGCGAACGACTTGATCGTGAAGAAAGTCAATTGTTCGCTCGCTCAAAGGCAAAAAGCCCAGGAGGAGCTGCACCATGGTGTGTGTGACATATCAAAATATTTGACAGACTTCAGCATTATGAAAAACCTTCGTGCTCTTTTTTTTCCCTCGGAGGTTTTGTTTTTTCCGCCCACCACCGACCCGTCACACTCCCATCAGACCCCCTGACTGGCCTGTGTCATTGTTTGGGCCCCGAGAGTTCAAAGCGGGCCCTTTAGGAGCCGCTCAGTGTGCGTTGACACCATGTAATGAAATTAGCAGTTGTTGCTAAACAGGTTTCAATCAAAGAGTCCGAGCCAAGACCTAGTGCCCACTGTTCATGAATCACCTCATTCACTGACTTGTGGCAGACAGTCTGGGACTTTGTTACAGCTTTTATTGACCGATCATTCAGCCAGGTAGTCCCACAGAGAATAAAACAGAGACCTGGCCAAGAGTTAGACACCCACACCAAACCACGCTCCATAATACACCCACCGAAGGCAAAGGCAAAGGAGGTCATTCTACAACTCGAAGGTCATTTGTCCCAAATGCACCAGGAACTTATCGCACTAACAGACGACGCAGCTGCACTCAGTCTAGAAATACGAAAAACAGCTTCCACCCACTGCACCTGTTCTACGTCGGTTCTATCACAAGGAAGCGCATCCACAGGATCGTTACGAGTTCCACAAGTCAGAACAGAACTGGGAAAGAAAGCCTGGAACAACTTACAGAAGGAGAGTAAACTAGATATGTGGATTACTGCCATGAAATGGACACAGTTTCATTTTGATATGTGTATTATTACTATAAAATGGACAGAGTTTAATTTTGATATGCATATAATCACTACACAATGGACAGAGTTTAATTTTGATATGCGCATTATTACTATAAAATAGTTTAAATTTGATATGCATATTATTACTATAAAATGGACAGACAAATTTTGATTCGTGTATTATTACTATAAAATGGACAGTTTAATTTAGATACGCAGATTATTACTATAAAATGGACAGAGTTTAATTTTGATACGCATATTATTATTATCAAATAGACAGAGTTTAATTTTAATAAACATACTATAACTATAAAATGGACAGAGTTTAATTTTGATAAGCATATTACTATCAAATGGACAGAGTTTAATTTTGATACGCAGATTAATACTATAAAATGGACAGAGTTTAATTGTGATACGTATATTATTACTGTAAAATGGACAGAGCTTAATTTTGATACGCATATTACTATAAAATGGACAGTTTAATTTTGATATGCATATTATTACTATAAAATGGACAGAGTTTATTACCCCATCCCCCCAAAGACATGTAAGGGGTATCGTTTTTGGTTCAGTTTGTTAGTTTCTTTGATTGTTTGTTAAAACTATTGGTTGAATTCACACCAAATTGGGTTTATAGATTGCCAGTGACCCATAACAGATGTCAGTACATTTTGGGACAGATAGCTCAAAGTTCAAAGTTTTTATGATTTCTGAAAAACTTTTCATTTACTTATAATGGGCAAAATATGTGCGAGGGGCGGGGTTTGTTGTACCTGGCACCACTTGTTTTGATTGTAATACTGTCATGAAATGGACAGAGTTTATTTTGATATGTTGCATTTTTGTGTTGTGTGCAGGCTTAGTCAGAATTTATTTTAATACATATAAAATTCGTGAAGCTTACATATGGAAGCTGACACGGGAATTCATGGTCGGTAAAAGACAAGGTAAGGGGGTGGGAGTATACAAGGTGAACCTCATTGTCATTTGTTTTCATGTATATGTATAGGTTTTTGTTTGTTTGTTTCATTTATGAGGACTCAGTAGGATTATTTGTTTTGTTGCATATTCAAAATGAACGAAAACTAAATATTAGCTAAACCCAGTCACCTTCGACCTTTGGCTCCAAAAAGCCGAACATAATCTCCTATACGACACCGTGTTTGGACGTATACGTAGCCGGTTGAACCCAGCGCTGCTCATTTCAACAGATCCAATAAAAATCCCGCCACCTTCGTCAACAATATCACTCGTTTGTTTGTTTGCTCGCTCTGAAAACGCGCTGCAGTTGCACAAAGCAGCGTCTGATTTATGCGTGTTTACACACCGTTGTCGAACATTTTCACCTGGTGCTTTCACAACTCCCAGGAATTATCCGACGCATAACACATGTAGCGCCGCTGCGTTAACAACGGCCTCGGCTACACACACCGACACTTATCGCGTGTGTGTGTGTGTGTGTGTGTGTGTGTGTGTATGTGTGTGAGCGAACCTGTGATGCATGTGTTTATTCATGCATCTGCGTAATGCATGTGTTTATTTGCGTGTGTTGTTCTTCATGTGTGTGTTCTCGCCTCCAGGCTTGTCTCCTGAGTCCAATCCACCCACCCACCATCCAACCCCCCCCCCCTACTCCCTCCACCCCCTCCTCCTCCTCCTACACACACACCTAAAACTGATGGCTTTGAATCACTGGAAACCCTGCTGCTAATTTATTTGCGCCGAGCATTATGGGAATTAATGTACCTGACATTCAATGACAACAGCCGGTGCTTTGTGGCCCTTTTTACATTTCAACACATTCCCGCCGTACACGCACCCGCCTATTGAACAACGTCCGTCTTCCCACCTAGCTGAAAGGAAAACACAGACACGGCAGGCTCTGAACCTCTAGGTGCAGGAGGCTGTTAGCGCTGGCTGATGATAGTAGCAAAACATTAACATAATAATTAGTGTCTTGTAATTGTTTCATTAAAACCAGTTGTTCCATTTCTCCTCTTGTTCTCCCAGAAGACGCCAGTCGGAGATTGGACGTCAGCCAAAGGGAGGGTCGGTCCACGGTTTCGTACGCCGCTCAAGATGCACCCCCCCCCACATACCATAGGAAACAAGTGGATGCTGTCGGTAACCATATGATGACATAAAAACACCAGGGTCGAATATATGGGTTTTTTTTTGTTTTTTTTAACTTATACAGGGTGGGGAAGCAAAATTTACAATATTTTGAGGCAGGGATTGAAAGACAGTGTATGACCAATTAGTTTATTGAAAGTCATGAGAATTTATTTGCCACAAGAAAATTATAAAATATTTCATAGTTTTCACAGTATACCAGTAAATACATGTTTCTTGACTTCAAAAATTAAACACATCCTATCCATTTGAGTGGACATTTTTGCAACTCCACAAAAAATAGATTCATAAAAAGCTGTCAATCGCATTGTTTTTTTGTTTTTCTTTTCATGCCTAAAGAGGAATTCAAACGGGGGAAAAAAATCATGATTAAGGTTCTCATAATTCATGCATGAAAGGGTTAAGTACTTGTATCGGTACTCGGTATCGGCAAGTACTCAAATGTAAGTACTTGTACTCGGTCTGGAAAAAAGTGGTATCGGTGCATCTGTAACTGACACTATGTTCTAAATGTTTGTGTTGTAAAATTTCTAAAATGAAACAATGAAATACAGGGTGGGGAAGCAAAATTTACAATGAACATTTAGTTGTTTTTTCTCAGCAGGCACTACGTCAATTGTTTTGAAACCAAACATATACTGATGTCATAATCATACCTAACACTATTATCCATACCTTTTCAGAAACTTTTGCCCATATGAGTAATCAGGAAAGCAAACGTCAAAGAGTGTGTGATTTGCTGAATGCACTCGTCACACCAAAGGAGATTTCAAAAATAGTTGGAGTGTCCATAAAGACTGTTTAGAATGGAAAGAAGAGAATGACTATGAGCAAAACTATTACCAGAAAGTCTGGAAGATACTATTAAAGAAGAATGGGAGAAGTCGTCACCCGAATATTTGAGGAACACTTGCACAAGTTTCAGGAAGCGTGTGAAGGCAGTTATTGAGAAAGAAGGAGGACACATAGAATAAAAACATTTTCTATTATGTACATTTTCTTGGGGCAAATAAGTTCTCATGACTTTCAATAAACTAATTGGTCATACACTGTCTTTCAATCCCTGCCTCAAAATATTGTAAATTTTGCTTCCCCACCCTGTAGGTGCATCCCTAGTGTCAGTTGTCGTCCTGTATATTGTCCATTTTTTCCATTGATCTTCATAAGTTGCTTGCTGTAGTTTTATGATACGCATAAGTCTGTCCATGTTGTGAATTTCTTCCACAATGTCTCTCCAGTTATTTAGGGTAGGAGGGTCCACTTTACACCATTTTCGTGCGATGACTTTTTTAGATGATGCCAAGAGGATTTGAATCAAATACTCATCCTTACTTGGTCTGTCTTTTCCTGTTAAATGATCCAAATATAACACAGAACATGTCCTTGGTAGTTCATATCCCAATATTTTTCCAAGTTCTTCGCTGATATTATTCTAATATTGGGACAGTTTAGTGCACTGCCAAAAAACATGTGCATGACCCACATCCTGCTCACCGCACACCAGTGACGATTTCTCATAGACTGCAGTGGAAGCCCGGCTTCCCCTAAAATTATGAAAATTAAATGGTTAAATATGTTCGATTGTGTTGCCATTTCATGGACCACAAATGCGTTAGAACACGTTCATCTCACAGATGAGTTCGTTCAGAATTAGTTTTATCACAAATCAGACTCGATGTTGTTCACTTCTCCTCCATTCCCGTGTCTGTTTTCTCCTCCATCTCTGCTCAGTGCATTTGTCCGTAGACTGTGTCCGTCTCTGGGCTTCAATGGGACTGAGTGGAACAGTTTTTTTCACTGCCTCAAAACTGGACGGTAATTGGATAAATGCCACGATGTTGTCCCGCCCCCAGACGCCGGGCGTCTCTGGGGGTGAATGGAGCTGTGGGCGGGGCTCGGCCGGGCCGGACACCAGAATCCCACGTGCTGATTGGAGGATCGGTCGAAAGGCTGAATCCTGTTTGATTGACAGCTGTTTTCAGATCTGCTCCTTCACTGGACAGAGTTCAGTTTAATACTGTTGTGCATTCTGCTGTGAAATCAGAGAAACCACTACGAAATTACTCGTTCATTTCTTGCACTGTAAATAAAACACACTCATTGGACTTCCTTGTTTCAATTTAACATAATTTCAGTGTTTTCTTGTTTCAGTTCCATAATTTAATCATTTCTTGTTCGAGTTCAATATCGTTTTGTCGATAGTTAAATCAATCAAACTGTCGGCTAGGTCGGAGTGAAAGGAGCATCTGTTTAAAAAGGCTGAAGTCTGACACCTGCAACACAATGGGCCAAGGCAATCTAAGCAGAGAGGACACTGGTCCAGTCCCTGGAAAAGACGCCGACTTGGTACGATAAGGTCACTGAGCATTTTCTTAAAAAGGAACGGAGGGCCGAATGTATGTTTAAGTAACTCTGGTCTACAAGGAAAATGCTTCCAGAATAAAAGTAATGAAATTTTACCACATGAGAGTCACTGATAAAGAAAAATCAAGTCAAAAATGCTGGTTGGCTGAACTTTCCAAGATACAGCCTTGGGTCAAAACGTGAAATTCAAGAATTAATGAGAGAATGGGTTTGACTCAAAAGGAATATTTGTCTCAGAGCTACAAGATCTACTTCAAAACACTGTCTGCACATTAGAATACATTCACTTTACAGGTTCTATTTAGTGGAAGATTTATAAAACTATTATATAAATGTACATAAACCAATATATATGTGTAATAACACTTAATCATATACCTTGAAAACATCAGCAAACCGGCACTTTTGTCATTTATTTTCCAATTAATCTTATTAAAATACGTAACATTTAGCACATTTAATCTCTGAAGCAAATCATTTCTAAAAAATTGTAGACCAGTGTAACTTGACAACTTTTTTTTTTTTTTGATGTAAGCCGACAATGAGCTTCCCCTGTTTGAAAGACAAGCAGCCGCCACTGCCGCACACCCTCCAACAGGGCTGAGGTAAAGCTAGTGAAGCCTTTTGGATCTTTGGTGTTATAAAAAAATCTCATTATGTTTTTCCAACAAAATATTTTCCAATTTCTGGAATTAGATGTAGTTACTTGAGTTTCACATATTTCATACCATGTATCATCTCTTAATTCTACCCACAGTTCTTTTTTCCATTTATCTCTAACATACAGAGTTGAAGAAATATGTAAAAAAAAAAAAAAGGCATATTTTTACAATCAGATCTGTTGTTGGCTCGACGACAGAGGACTACGTCAAATACTTGGACATGAAATCCCGTATATGATGTCTTCCAAAGGTCACATGACATAATAGTATGGGAAAGTGGCAGTTCATTTAGAGGCTGCAAATACATACACAAGCGCTCATGCATATACAGTGGCCAGCAGGCTGTGAAGTGCATTCATTCACTCTTTCACACACAGACAGACACATTCGGGCCCTCATTAGCATTTTAAAGAGGAAATTCCACGCGTTTACCGTTTAGTACCTGCCAGTCTGCATTTGTGAGCGCGATCAACTCCTCCAACAGCCACCGACTGCACAAGTGAAACCTGTGATGTTATTAACATGTAAATTATAAAGCTGCTCCTCGCTGTGCACCTATACTGACGGACTGGGGTTGGAAGAAAGAAATATGGAGAACTAATGTGTGTCCTATTTGATTACTGATGTACAATTTTTACATTTGACACTTTTGTTGTCTTTGTGCAGGAACCGAAACCATCTACATGTCCTAAAATGTGTAATTTAGAACCGTTAATCCGATCAATACATGGAAATAATTGAGGTAAAATACAGTTTGTCACCTTTTATATTGATTCACCAGTAAAACCCCGAAATGAGAGTGGTTACAGATAGTTGTTTTATGATCAATTAATGATATATTTTGCTGAAAAAGCGCCTTTTTCTTCTATTTTGGTTTAATAACCTTTAACCCTTTCATGCATATTGGTCACTCCAGTAGACAGCTATTCTACATCTGTTCTCTAATATATTCATGGGTTTTGTTGTTTTAGTTCCATACGAGTTAACACAGTGGACACTTTTGCACCATCCCGCACACTGACATTCATACCATTACTATAACTTTGCTGTTCTTGATAAACCTGATCTGCAATGACATGTTTGAGTGTAAATCAATTGCTAATAAAAATTGTGCATATGATAAAATGTGAGAAAACATCAGATTAGCTGCATTAAAATGTTTTGATTTTGTATAGCACTTTCTGATATTCAAAAATTAAACACATGGTGTCCAGCAGAGTGGACATTTTTGGAACTCCACAAAAAATTATGAAGGTATATTTGTTTCTTTATTGCTTTAACCACCCCCCCCCCCCCCAAAAAAAAAAAAAAAAAATCCATAAAAAAATAATTTCACTTCAAAGAAACAAAGTGTTCTGATGAAATTTTTTTTTGATCTATCTATCTATCTATCTATCTATCTATCTATCTATCTATCTATCTATCTATCTATCTATCTATCTATCTATCTATCTATCTATCTATCTATCTATCTATCTATCTATCTATCTATCTTTTTTTTTTTTTTTGCATTCAAACACTTTTCTTTTATTGAATTTTTTTTTTAGTTAAAGCAATAAAGAACCAAATCAACCTTCATAAAAACCAGGTTTATTAAAAAAAAAAAAAAAATCAATTGCATTGTTTTTTCATGCCTAAAGAGCAATAAAAACACTCGGGGAAAAAAAATCTCAACTAAGGTTCTCATAATTCGTGCATGAAAGGGTAAAATTTACTCTGAGTTTTTTTGAACATTACATCAGGGGTGTCAAACTCATTCTAGTTCAGGGGCCACATTCAGCTAAATTTGATCTGCAGTGGGCCAAACCAGTAAAATAATAACGTAATAATATAGAAATAATGTCAAACTCCAAACTAATCTCTATGTTTTAGAGCGAAAAAAGTAAATTTACATGATGGAAAGGTTTATATCTACAAACTGTCCTTTCAAAAAGATGTGAATAACAGGAACAAACTGAAAAAATAAGTGTAATTTTAACACTATTCTGCCTCAGTTTATCATTTCCACATGTACATTATAACGTACAGATCACAGTGGATCTATAAATACACAAAACATTTAATAACAGACAGAATATTGTTAAAATTGTACGTACTTCTCAAGACATTTCAGGTTGTTCACATTTTTGTTCAGGTTATTCACATTTTTTTTTTTTTTTTTTTTTTTTACAAAATTATACTTTGTTTTAGTGTGAATACATGAAAATATTTACATTTACAAAGAAACATTTGGAGTTGTCCTTATTTTTATGTTATTATGATAGTATTTGACTGATTCTGCCCACTAGAGATTGAACTGGTCTGAATGTGGAACCTGAAATCAAAGGATTGTTTATATCTTCAGTGTAATTTTTGCATTTCACAAATTCATCCTAAGGGCCAGACTGGACCCTTTGGCACATGTTTGACTCCTGTGATCTACATGATCAATAACTTAAATATAGGAAAATACATTATTTACACTGACAAAATGCAAAATAAGGAGGATGATATTACAATCAATGATGACAAATCACTTTAAAATTAAATTTAGAGGAAAAACTCATTTGGGAATTGCAATAACAGTAGCACCGGGTCCTTATGGGTTAAATATACATTACAGCTAGGGATGTATGATTTTATGATATTGGCATAAAAACGTAAAATCGGTGAATATTGTTATCGGTTTTTTTGCCTAACATTAAAACCGATAAAACACTGCCTTGAATTCGCCGGCATTTACCGACGTGTAAATGAAGCATTGTTTGTAGCTGAAAGAAATGTGCAGTTTTCAAAACTGTACAGTAGAGTTGCCACACTGTAATAGACTCATGGAGGGAGGGAGAGAAAATAAATAAATATGGCATTTTTTCTACAACTTAAGTTGAAGTATGTATTCTTTGCACAGACAGTGTTTACATTTTGAAAGCCTTGTTGCATTTGAGAATGCATCCAATGGGGCATCACAATAAAATTAGGCATGATGTGTTAATTCCATGACAGGAGATATGTGATGTTACCGAAAATTAGTTTAATATCCCACACATATCGGCAACGGTATCGGTAGATATCGGAATCGGAAATTAAGCGTTGGACAATATCGACATATCAGTTTTTTGCAAAAAAGCCAATATCGGACATCCCTAATTACAGCTACATGATAATACCTGATTTTCACTGACAATTTGTAAAATTCAGAAGAAAAACATGATAATAAATGGTGATAAATAACACTTCGGAAAGGTTTTGGAAGTTGCTACATAAACATTTCTGTCTTTCTGTGTTTGTTCATTAACATGCTTGAAATACGGTGTCATTTTAGTTTTTATGATTAAGATTTCTTTTCTTTTGCACTGGTATGTTGCATATTGCTTCTGTAAACTGTTAAATTTCCCCATGGTAGGATCAATAAAGTCTTATCTAATCTTTAAAAGGACAAAGTGAGGAAAAAAAATCATGACCTGATCAGCTGCTACTGACCAAAACAATCTACTGATCGAAACTAATACCTGTTGATCCGTTCATCCTATCAATACATGTAAAGAATTGGCGTAAAATACAGTTTGTCGCCTTTTCGTGGTCATCAGATACCATTTGGACGTAAAAGAGGCTCTGTAGTTACCGTGGAAACACTGTCATCTTCTACAACCCATGGAGCTGGATCAATGCCAGTGGATGGAGACATTTGTTTTTATGTTTAGTTATTGATATATTTGCTGAAAAACTCACTTTTTCTTCAGTTTTCTCTGTTTTGAGATAATAACCTGGGAATTTCACTGAGTTTTTATCAACATCTACATGATCAGTGAATTAAATATAGGAAAATACATGGGAAAAAAAGCAAAATAAGGAGGATAATATTGCAATCAGTGGTCCTAAATCCCTTAAGAAAAGTTAAATATAGAGAAAAAAATTAGTGAAACGTGGAAACACCATCATCTTCTACAGCATTGATTCACCAGTAAAACCCATGGAGTTGTATCAGTGACAGTGGTTTATTAGTTTTATCTTCAGTTAATGTTATATTTTGCTGAGAAACTCACTTTTTCTTCAGTTTTCTCTGTTTAGATATGTTAACCTTTGAGTTTTTAAGAACATCTTCATGATCAGTGGATTAAATATAAGAAAATACCTTGTTTTGCAGGTACGCAGAGGATAATATCAGAATAAATGCTGATAAATCACTTGGGAAAGAAAAAATAAATATTTGAAAGTTGCCACAAAATTACTTGTATGTGTTCAAGGATAATTTAGGCTAAAATTGAACACTTAAAAATCCCTAGACGCATATTTATAATGAGTATAGGTTGAATTAATGATACATTTTGCTTAAGAAATGGGCTTTTCCAACAAAATTCCACCTTTTTTTCTGACTTGACACAATAACCGTTGAATTTACTCTGAGTGTTTAAGTTTTTAAGGTTAAATATAGAAGACAATTCACTTTTTTCACATCTTACTAACACATGAAACAAAATGACAATTCATTAAATAACATATTGACTTCATAATATTGTGTAATAAATCAGTTGCCTGTGTTTGTGTGTTTAAACAGCTGTAAAAGATGTGGTTGGAGACTCAGATTTGGTGGAGATTTACCAGGGTTTGACTAGATTTGTCCTAGATTTGTGTGATTGCATTCCTCTAGAGAGTCCTCCAACTAAAAAGCTTTTTGGGAGGAGGGGGAGATTTCGATAAACTGTACGACCACAACTTCTGTCGGTGGATAAAAACCAAATCAGAGCTGGAAGTCGCTCATTTCAACTGCAGCTCGTCAACCACATCTGCAAAAGGAGTCGCTGCTTCGTTGGCATAGATGGGAAAAAAAGGGGTTAATTTGTGAAAATAACATTTCTAAACTCAACATGTGACTTTTATAATGTTTGTTCAAGTATTTTGATGGAATCCACAGAAACTAACACAACAAAGCAGCTGCATCATATCATTACAATTATGTAACTATACTAAAAAAAAAAAAAAGATGGTATTGTGGGGCATTTTATTAATAATAATAATAATAATAATAATAATAATAATAATAATAATAATAATAATAATAATAATAATAATAATAATACATCACTTTTATATAGAGCTTTTCTAAGTACTGAAAGACGCTTTACAATAAACAACCAAGGGACAAACATACATCCAACGGGTAAACAGATACAAAAATAATACTAAATGGTAATCAATAATGGTAATTTTGGGTAAAAACATGAAATACCACTTTTTTCCCCCCATAAAACCTCCCACCCTTTATCTGCTGTATCCCCCAGAGCACAATTACAATTACATAAGGTCAAGTAGCCCTTAACTGATCCACTAACTCTGCTCTTGCGGACCATACAGTTCATTTTTTTAACACTAATAATTAAAGTGCGCCTTGTTTCTTTCAAAACAATCACTAACATTAGTGTACTTTATATTTGTATTCATACATTTAGTTATTTTATTATCCAATAGCTTCCAACCGGGACGAATATCCATTACTTTTAGCTAAAGTAAAACAGTTACATTGAGAAAACTCTTCTGTAATTTGTCCTTTTACACTTGAAATAATTTACTTACTCAACTGTTTTTATTTATTTTTTTTGTTAATTTACACTTTTAAGTTTAGCACTTTTTAGCTGTAATATTAGCTTGCTATGTGAAACATAGGCTAAATGATATGTAGCTAACTATTATAACTTATGCTAACTTATATTTTGAACATTTATTAGTTTTATTCCTTTTAACATTTAGCAGCCACTTTTAGCTTCTATGTGAAACAGTTACATTGAGAAAACTATTGTGTAATTTGTCGATTTATATTTTAAATAATCTACTTGCTCATTTCTTTTTAGCGGATAGGTTTTAGCTTTGTTAGCTTACACTTGAGTTTAGGACTTTTTAGCTGCAGTTAGCTTGCTTTGCAAAACACAGGCTAAATGACAAGTAGCTAACTATTGTATCTCTTATGCTAACTTATATTTTGAACATATATTAGTTTTATTCCTTTTAACATTTAGCAGCCACTTTTAGCTTCTATGTGAAACAGTTACATTGAGAAAACTATTGTGCAATTTGTCATTTTATATTTTAAATAATCTACTCGCTCATTTCTTTTAGCGGATAGTTTTTAGCTTTGTTAGCTTACACTTAATTTTAGGACTTTTTAGCTGCAGTTAGCTTGCTTTGCAAAACACAGACTAAATGACATGTAGCTAACTATGTTATCTCTTATGCTAACTTATGTTTTTAACATTTATTAGCTTTATTCCTTTTAAAATTTAGCGGCCATTTTTAGCTTTTATGTGAAACAGTTACATTGAGAAAACTATTCTCTGATTTGTCACTTTACACTTGCAATAATAGTCTATTAAAGTTGTTATAAATTCAGGCAGATGATGAATTAAGTGGGGATCATTAATCTGAATGGAACATATACAATAGCTATGATGCAAATTAGCAACACTGGGCCTAATTGTAATAATAATAATAATAATAATAATTTAAAAAAAAAAATGTGGATCACTTCCTCTAGTTAAAAATGCAAACAAAACAAAATGATCCAAAAATCTGTAGAATATCATGAACTTAATGAAACCGGTGAAACTGATCCGAGACCGTTGGAATATTGAAGCAAATTTGCGACAATAGTCTATTAAAGCTGTTATAAATTCAGGCAGATGCTGAATTAAGTGGCGATCATTAATCTGAATGGAACATATACGATAGCAATGATGCTAATTAGCAACATTGGGAATAATAATAATAATAATAATAATAATAATAATAATAATAATAATAATATTTTTTAACGTGGATCATTTCCTCTAGTTAATAATGCAAACAAAACAAAATGATCCAAAAATCAGTAGAATATCATGAACTTAATGAAACCGGTGAAACTGATCCGAGACCGTTGGAATATTGACGCAAATTCGCGACAATAGTCTATTAAAGCTGTTATAAATTCAGGCAGATGCTGAATTGACTGTCGATCATTCATCTGAATGGAACATATACAATAGTTATGATGCAAATTAGCAACATTCGGCATAATAATAATAATAATAATAATAATAATAATAATAATAATAATAATAATTTTTTTAAAATGTGGATCACTTCCTCTAGTTAATAATGCAAACAAAACAAAATGATCCAAAAATCAGTAGAATATCATGAACTTAATGAAACCGTTGAAACTGATCCGAGACCGTTGGAATATTGACGCAAATTCGCGACAATAGTCTATTAAAGCTGCGTATAAGTGACAGAAACAATACTCATAAAAACACTAAAAGGAGTCAAAACACACACATACACACAGTCAAATATCAGCGTTGACATGCTTTAACATTTTTCACCACCCTTGACAGAAATAGATTCGAACAAACACCAACTGTAAATACTTAAACAGCCCTGACAGCTCGGCAACAAATGCGCCAAATTCAGTTTCCATTTTCCCGGAGTGTTTTTGTGTCCCTGAACGCACATTGGAGCAGATACAGTCACATACACACATATATAAGACGACTGTTGGTCTGCAGCTGCATGCGCTCCGTTGGCCAAGTCTGGAAGAAGGAGGGGTGGGTAGGGGTGGGGGGGGGGGGGGGTTGACAGCCTGATGTCACACCATCGCATAGTTAGATACCACCGCCGGGGATTTGACATTTAGTGTTTTTTGACAAACTTCTGACGACCGTCTCCCGCAGATCATTATCAAAGCATTTCTGTCTGTATAATCAAGATGAATGCTTCCGAACACAACCATGATCATTTTGTGGAGGAGAAACTCTCGAGGATCCAACATTGGGTGGAGGTGGTGGGGTTGGAATGAGGAATGGGGGGGGGGGGGGGGGGGCTGCGTAACACATACATTTCCATTTTCCCAAAGACAGATTTGTTGGCAGGGCCGATATAAAGCGACACCCCGGTGCTGACAATGTTTCTGTCAACTTATTGAATCTGTTGCAAAAAAAACAAAAAAAAAAAAGATCTCGGAGACAGAGCGCAATCTAAAACATTGATAAATAAATACGGGAGATATGAATATGTTTGTTTGTTTGTTTGTTTGTTTGCACTGGGTGTCGATTTAATCCCCACTCGCCTTAGAAATCTCCCCAAAGACTGATTGGTGTCGCGCACTGCAATTAACTCGGCGAGCACCGTCTATAAATCAACTTCCTGAACTCGGCGTGGAGGAGATGATGTTTTTGAAATTAGCACCATCCGCCGCTTGTAATGTAGAGTATTCAAACAGGGGGTGGGGGGGCAAGTAAAGGGAGTCGGGGTTGGTGGTGGTGGTGGTGGTGGTGGGGGTGGGGGGGTATGATATGTGATATTCAGAAAACACGAAGAAACAAGTTTCAGAAAATCACGTTCATTCTTCAAGGCGCCGTGGGTGGGAATGGGTGGGAACGGGGGAGGCTCATTTTCTTGACGTTTTGAGTGGCGACCCAGCTTTTTTATTTTAACCGATCGCCTGTTCGGTCGCAATTGAAGCCTCGGCGCCTCCCTAATATTCGCCTCCCGCGCTTTCATGGCATTATGAGCCATGAGTTGCTGTCAGTGCCTTCACAGAAAAGGAGCATTTAGGTCAATTATCATTCCATTCAGAATCATGCTTGACTACTTAGATTAAGAAAAACACTTATTTGCCCACATGGTCCAAGCAGAGTAATATTTCTCTGACTGAGGCTAGCGTATCAAGAGAATACTTTATTGCTTTACTTATTCATGTTTCATTTGCAATTCCTTGTGAGTGTATGTGTTTGCATCCTCAAATATATACAGTATGTTTGTGTGTGCATTCCCTGCAAGTGCGGCTGATAACGCTAATCCTGTTTACTTCTTCTTTTTCTGTCTCCTCAGTATTTCAGATATACCTTCTCTACACTTCAAGGCGTATCCGCAGAGGAGAGCGCGGCCCCTGCCCCGGCAATTCCAGAACAAAGGGACCCCCCCCGCACACCCATATATTCCATTCCGTCTCTGAATATGTAAAAAAAAAAAAAAAAACAGCAGCAGTAGCGGTGGAGTCGACACACAGAAATTACCAGAACTATCTGGGCCATTGACAGGCCTCCCCTGTGGTCAAATGGGCCGAGGCTGTTTACTATAAGACCCCCACCCCACCCACCCGCTCATCCACCCATCCGCCCAACCCCTCCATCCGCCTCTGGTTTCTACGGCTTCTCGTAGATAACCAGCGTGGAAAAGGAGACGCGCTCGGGCAAACTCTGGGTTTGCAGAGTTGGGATGAGTGTGACTGCAGCTCGGAAAGGATTTACTTCTGGTCCCACCACGAAAACTTTACCGCTAGAAAAAAGGGTAAAGTGAGGCGCGTTCGTCACCTGTTGGGGTTCGGGTCTTTATGCGGGAATTCTGAAATCAACCCGACCTTAGTTAGTTTTCTTTATTCTGTGACTCACTTTAACAGTACATTTAACCTTCCAATGGAGGTTTTTTTGATTTCTCCCAAGTGACTGATCACCATTTATTATATTATCCTCTGCATACCTGCAAAAATCTGGTGTTTTCCCATATTTAATTCACTGATTGTGTAGATGTTCATAAAAACTCAGAGTAAATTCAAAGGTTATTTTTACCAAAACAGAAAAAACTGAAGAAAAAGTCAGTTTTTTAAGCTAAATCTATCATTAACTGAACCTATGAACATAATAAATCTGTGTTTAGTGATTCTCAAGTGTTCAATTTTAATATAAATTAACTCTGAACACCTACAACTAATTTTGTGGTAACTTCCAAATGTTTTTTTTATTTCTCCCAAGTGATTTATCATCATTTATTTTAATATTATCCTCTGCATACCTGCAAAATCAACTATTTTCCCGTGTTTAATTCACTGATTGTGTAGATGTTCAAAAAAACTCAGTAAATTCAACAGTCATTTTGTCAAAACAGAGAAAACTGAAGAAAAAGTTAGTTTTTAATCTAAAACTATCATTAACTGAACCTATGAACATAATAAATCTGTGTTTAGTGATTCTCAAGTGTTCAATTTTAGCATAAATTATCTTTGAACATCTACATGAAATTTTGTGGTAACTTCCAAATGTTTTTTTTTTTTAATTTCTCCCAAGTGATTTATCACCATTTATTATAATATTATCCTCTGCATACCTGCAAAATTAGGTATTTTCCCATATTTAATTCACTGATTGTGTAGATGTTTATAAAAATTCAGAGTAAATTCAAAGGTTATTGTATCAAGTAAAAAAAAAAAAGGTGGAAATTGATTAGAAAAAGTCAGTTTTTCAGCTAAATCTACCATTAACTGAACGTATGAACATAATAAATCTGTGTTTAGTGATTATATGGTGTTCAATTTTAGCATAAATTATCCTTGAACACCTACAACTAATTTTTTTGGCAACTTCCAAATGTTTTTTTTTTTTTTTATTTCTCCCAAGTGATTGATCACCATTTATTATATTATCCTCTGCATACCTGCAAAAATCTGGTGTTTTCCCATATTTAATTCACTGATTGTGTAGATGTTCATAAAAACTCAGAGTAAATTCAAAGGTTATTTTTACCAAAACAGAAAAAACTGAAGAAAAAGTCAGTTTTTCAGCTAAATCTATCATTAACTGAACCTATGAACATAATAAATCTGTGTTTAGTGATTCTCAAGTGTTCAATTTTAGCATAAATTATCTTTGAACACCTACAACTAATTTTTTTGGCAACTTCCAAATGTTTTTTTTTTTTTTTTTAATTTCTCCCAAGTGATTTATCACCATTTATGATAGTATTATCCTCTGCATACCTGCAAAATTAGGTATTTTCCCATATTTAATTCACTGATTGTGTAGATGTTTATAAAAATTCAGAGTAAATTCAAAGGTTATTGTATCAAGTAAAAAAAAAAAAAAAAGGTGGAAATTGATTAGAAAAAGTCAGTTTTTCAGCTAAATCTACCATTAACTGAACGTATGAACATAATAAATCTGTGTTTAGTGATTATAAGGTGTTCAATTTTAGCATAAATTGTCTTTGAACACCTACAGCTAATTCTGTGGTAACTTCCAAATGTTTTTTTTATTTCTCCCAAGTGATTTATCACCATTTATTATAGTATTATCCTCTGTATACCTGCAAAATTAGATATTTTCCCATATTTAATTCACTGATTGTGTAGACGTTCATAAAAACTCAGTAAATTCAAAGGTTATTGTATCAAGTAAAAAAAAAAAAGGTGGAAATTGGTTGGAAACAGTCCGTTTTTAAGCTAAATCTATCATTAACTGAACCTATAATCGTAATAAATCTGTTCATTAAAAAGTCTGAGTAAGTCCAAACGTTATTATATCAAGTCAGAAAAAAAGGTGGAGTCACATATGGTCCGCTGTCCCATTACTTCTGACCCTCTGAAAATGGACAGACTGTGTTTAAAATGGTTGTAAATACAAAATGGTTACAAATCCACCCCCAACCACATCATGATTCCTTCATTTCAGTTCTACTGTGGTCGAGCACAGAGGCAAAACGACATGTGTAATAAGTATAACCGTGAAATAATCTTGTGTCCTGCAATAACAATGCAATATTTATTCAACATTTATCAAAAATTTAATGCACTACTTATATATAAACCAGGTTCATAGGTATACATACTGATTTTATAGGAAATACATACTGTTAATAATGTATAATGTTTAATAATAATAATAATAATAATGTTTAATATAATGTTAATAATGTTAATCCTGTAAACTGCACCTGTTCATATTTTATCCAGTTTTTTTTTTTTTCTACTAAGCTCTATTCTTATGTTACTTAGTTAAATTGTTCATTTTTTATTATATTTTCTTATGCTTTTTTTTTTAGTTTTTGTCATTTTATATTCGCTTTATTCTTATTTCTGTAACACTGGTGTTTTCTTAATACTGTTGCGTTGACTGGAGTAGCACAATGACAATAAAGGCTAATCTATTCTATTCTATTCTATTCTATTCTATTCTATTCTATTCTATTCTATTCTATTCTATTTCTGCCCAAATGCTAATGACTATGTTTTCATTACTGTATAATTCTCACACACAGATATCAACTTTCACAGACTTTTTCTTATTTTTTTCTGTTTTATACTCGTTTCTTCCAAATGCAAATATAACGGAACGGACAAAAACACCGTAGGATTCACCGTATTCACTAGGGTGCAATCTGCAACTTCACCACAAGATGGCACTAAATACTACACACTGAACCTTGAAGCTGGAGTTCATTTCATCCATGAGCTAATCGTACTCACAGAACTGCCGATACGTCTGATTATATGAGCTGATATAAAGTTTATGTTCAAGTCTATATTTGGCAGGTAGCCAGCCATTTGTTGACGTTAGCTAACATCGTGTATGACAGTCTTGGTGGTCGGTCTCCATGACAACAGTAGCACTAGTTTGCATAAAGTACTCTGCAAAAAAACATTTGCTTCAAAATAATGCAAATAATGCCTCATTTCTATTCGTCCAAATTAGCTACCATTAGCATAAATATGTAAACTAACAAATTTTACCACAGTGCGAACACACACGCATACAATTCTTACATACCTTGCCTTTAAGTTGGGGATGTCAAACATATGACCCACGGACCAAAACCAGCCCACAAAAGGGTCCGATCCAGCTGGTGGATTAAATATGCAAATGGAAAAAAATATACTGAATACACATAAAAGTCAGATGTTTTGAACTCATTTTAGTTCCAGACTTCAAATTCCAAAATGTTAACATTATTATGCTGTTAATAAATAGATCCACCTCAATCCCATGCTGTAATATTGTTAAAATTACACTAATTTTTATTAAGAAATTGCAGCTTTTTTTTTTTTTTTTTTTTTTACATTATTTCAAGTTTTTTATGCAAATATTCTTGTAAGTATAGTTGCAAACAGAAATATTTTCATATTTAATTTGAATTTTTTTGCTCTAAAACAACTAGAAATATTTGTTTTTGTCATTATTTTTAGGTTATTACGCCAATATTCTACTATTCCGACCCCCTCATATCACATATATCATATTAGGCTGAATGTGGCCCAAAGCTAGCTACCATTAGCATAAATATGTACAGTAACAGCAAAAATTACAATGAAAATACACAAAAGTCAAGGGTTGGAAGTCATTTTAGTTCCAGACTTCAAATTCCAAATTGTTAACATTATTATGCTGTTAATAAATAGATCCACCTCAATCACATGGCACAATATTGTTAAAATCACACTTATTTTTCTTAAGAAATTGCAGCTTTTTTCACATTATTCACATTTCTTTAGTAAATATAGTTGTAAGTATAGTTGAAAACAAATATTTTCACATTTAATTTGACTTTTTTTGCTCTAAAACAATGAGAAATATTTGTTTTTGTCATTATTTTTAGGTTATTACGCTAATATTCTACTAGTCCAACCCACTTATATCATATTAGGCTAAATGTGGCCCAACACTAGCTACCATTAGCATAAATATATTACTAACTAACTTTACCATTGCTCACACATGCACAAATATTACATATTAAACCTTTAAGTTCCAAAATTTTAACATTCTTATGCTGTTACTAAATGTTTTGTTGCTTTGTAGATCCACCTCAATCACACATAAATGATGAGCTGAGACATAATATTGTTAAAATTGCACTTATTCTTCAGGTTTTTCACATATAATTTCTAAAAAAGATTGTTGTAAATGTAAATATTTTCATATTAAATTGTACTTTGTTGCTCTAAAACAGATAAACATTCATTATTGTTATTGTTTTTAGGTCATTACACTAATGTTTTACTGGTCCGACTCATTTCAGATCATTTTAGGCTGAATGTGGAACCTGAACTTTAAGGACTTCAACACTTCTGATTTCATTAAATACAGTCGATAGTTTCCTACCTTCTGTCTTTTCCGTCACCAAAGTACGTCACTGTCCCATCACAGACAGTATTTAGTCCACATCAGTCCTTTTTTACAGTCCGTTTGTGTTTTATTCGCTGGTTTTCTTCTCCTTCTTCCTCCTCTTTCTGTTGTCTTTTCCCTGCAGGTGCATGAGGGGGCGTGGCTACTAACGAGCAGCACCTGTGTCCACTCCCCATCATGTGCCCCTCCCACTGGTCAGTGAGTGTTTGGTTTCATCAGAGGCCTTTGACGTCCACATTTACACCATAACTACTGCTTTTACTGCTGGATTTATGTTTTATATATAATTTATCTGCTTTACAGACATAACTTGTGGTTGATTTAGTAGATTTTATATTTATTTATTTATTTATTTTTAAAATTTATTTATTTATTTATTATTTACTTATAAATAATATCAAGTCTAAAGTTTCCTCTGTTTTTGAATGAAAAAAAGTACAATTCCAGAATGAAAATGTTTACATCTACGAACTGTACTTGAACATAACATGAACAACCTGAAAATACTTAAGAAAAATAAGTGCAATTCTAACAATATTACACCTTAGTTTATCATTTATACATAATAACCTGTATATAATAACTCTTAAGTTTTTCTCTTTGTTTTATTGCAATAAAAAATATTAAATTATGAACATATTTATATTTACAAACGATCCAAACAAAAAAAATATGTAAATAACATAAAAAAAAAACAAACAAGAGAAATATGCACAATTTTAACAATATGATGCCTTAGGCGTCATATTGTTAAAATCACGCAAAGTTTTCTTAAGAAATTGCATCTTTTTTCATGTTATTCACATTTTTTTGTAAATATAGTTGTAAGTATAGTTGTAAATGTAAATATTTTCACATTTAATTTGACTTTTTGGCTCTAAACCAATGAGAAATATTTGTTTTTGACATTATTTTTAAGCTATCATGCTAATGTTTTACTGGTCTGACCCACTTCAGATGATATTAGGCTGAATAATTTAAGTACAATTTTAATAATATGATGCCTTAGTTTATCATTTAGATCACAGTGGATGTACAAATACACAAAACATTTAGTAACAGGCAGAATATTGGTACAATTCCACATACTTCTATTGTTTCAGGTTATTCACATTTTTTATAAAAGGCTAGTCTATAAATGTAAACATGTTTGTGTAATTTAGCTTTTTTATATACTAAAACAAAGAGGACATTTTGTGGTTTTCATTATTTAAAGGTTATTATGATTTTATTTTATTATTTTTTGAACATTCTTTTTATTGAACATTTTCAAAATTATACAGTCCAGCGCAGTACATACAGGTTGTATGAAATGTAAAGCAGATCTTAAATACGTCCACAGCGATGATCTCAAAAGTCCGTATTAAATCTATTTCAGGTAGTTGCAGTCTGAGTTCCCAGATATTCCAACACTTTTCCAAACTTTTCTGTAAAGACGTCCTTCTGAATAGAAGAATTAGAATACTAAGAATACTACTCCAAACACTTAGTGAAAAACTGTTTCTTCCAACTCTGCAACATCTCCAAACTCAGGTCTGTGGTGTCCATCAATGAGCACGAGATGATCGTTCACGCTTTTGTGTCTTCTGGCTTCGACTACTGCAACAGCCTGTTCACATGCTTAAACAAGAAGGAGCTGGCCTGTTGAGCCGCATTATGTAATGAATTCCCATTATGTAGTAAAAGTTCAAAATGTAATAAGAATGTCACGTCATCTTGTAATAAAGCAGCATTATGTAATAAACTGACGCATTTTGTAATAAACTACCTCAGTGCATTATGTAGTAAATTTTTTGTTGCATTATGTCATAAGTTATTACAATTTGAGAAATTTATTACAAAATGCACTTGACACATTTTTATTTTCAGGAAAATGTAATGTGCTAAATTCATCTTTAAACTGTGTGGTTAAAGTTCTGATTCCATTACCTGTAGCTCCTGTGACTAATTTCTTCTAAATCGCTCTGAAATTATATTAATTTGGATTGTTATTACATCATGAACCATGTTATTACATGTTTTTAAAATAAAAATGTGTCAAGTGCATTTTGTAATAAATTTCTCAAATTGTAATAACTTACTACATAATGTGAAAAAATTTACTACATAATGCGTTGACGTAGTTTATTACAAAATGCGTCAGTTTATTACATAATGCGGCTTTATTACAAGATGACGTGACATTCTTATTACATTTTGAACTTTTATTACATAATGGGAATTTATTACATAATGCGGCTCAACAAACCTCAATGCATTATGTAGTAAATTTTTTTCGCATTATGTCGTAAGTTATTACAATTTGAGAAATTTATTACACTTGACACATTTTTATTTTCAGGAAAATATAATAACATGGTTCATTACGTCATAACAACACTCAAGTAGATTTTTTCCCCCTCTTTAATTGAAGTAGCCCTGCAGATTAGGAGTTGTAGTAGCGCTAAGGATAGCCTTGTTGAGCCGCATTATGTAATAAATTCCCATTATGTAATAAAAGTTCAAAATGTAATAAGAATGTCACGTCATCTTGTAATAAAGCCACATTATGTAATAAACTGACGCATTTTGTAATAAACTACGTCAACGCATTATATAGTCAATTTTTTCACATTATTTAGTAAGTTATTACAATTTGAGAAATTTATTACAAAATGCACTTGACACATTTTTATTTTAAAAACATGTAATAACATGGTTCATGATGTAATAACAATCCAAATTAATATAATTTCAGAGCGATTTAGAAGAAATTAGTCACAGGAGCTACAGGTAATGGAATCAGAACTTTAACCACACAGTTTAAAGATGAATTTAGCACATTACATTTTCCTGGAAATAAAAATGTGTCAAGTGCATTTTGTAATAAATTTCTCAAATTGTAATAACTTCCTACATAATGTGAAAAAATTTACTTCATTATGCGTTGACGTAGTTTATTACAAAATGCGTCAGTTTATTACATAATGCAGCTTTATTACAAGATGACGTGACATTCTTATTACATTTTGAACTTTTATTACATAATGGGAATTTATTACAGAATGCGGCTCAACATGGCCCGTCTACAGTTTGTCCAGAACTCTGCTGCGAGGCTTCTGACCCGCACCAACAGGAGAACCCACATCACTCCCATTCTTAAATCTCTCCACTGGCTCCTGTTTTATATCGTTTTCATTTCAAAATTCTATTATTGAATGATCGTATTTCACTGGTCTGACTCACTTTAGATTGAACTGACCTAAAATGATATTAACATCCTTAAGATCTTCGGAGTAATTTTTGAATTTGACAAATTCATCCTAGGGGCCAGATTGGACCCTTTGGCGGGCCGGTTTTGGCCCCCGGGCCGCATGTTTGGCACTTGTGATGTACAGTAACACATTAACCCTTTCATGCACAGTGGTCACTCCAGTGGACAGTTACTCTACAGCTTTACTCTTGTATATTCATGGGTTTTGTTGTTTTAGTTCCATATCAGCCAACACAGTGGACACTTATGCATCATCTCATAAACTGCAATTCATACCATTACTGTAACTTTGCTGTTCTTGATTGGTTCTTGAGTGGAAATCAATTGTTAATATTTATTTTTTTTTTAAAAACAGGTTGTAGAAATCCACTCGATTTTTGCCAAAATGAATATAAGGATCGTTTTGCAGCACCTGGAGGGTTCAAATTCAAACTGTATGAACTATTAGGGTCCAAATACACAAATAAATGAAGACTAATATAAGTAGGTTTAGAAAAATAAAAAAATAACCCCTTTAATGTCATCAGGGTACAAAAAACAAAACACGAAAGCGACGTTCTGGTGTTGTTGTTTTTTTTAACAATTTCAGGCCAAAAATCGCAGAAATATAACTTCAATGATCAAACAAACGACTACATTTTGCTCCCTGTCAATGTGCAGTATGTGGTAGCGCTAAAGAAGAACAGATGAAACTGTGGTGTGTTCGACAACTGTTTTCAGTCTAAAATGGCAAAAAAAAAGTTGACTCTGATGCTAATTAAACCGCACCTGCATCCAAACAACTTGAAATTAACCCTTTCATGCACAGTGGTCACTCCAGTGGACAGTTACTCTACAGCTTTACTCTTGTATATTCATGGGTTTAGTTGTTTTAGTTCCATATCAACCAACACAGTGGACGCTTATGCATCATCTCATAAACTGCAATTCATACCATTGTTGTAACTTTGCTGTTCTTGGTTGGTTCTTGAGTGGAAATCAATTGTTAATATTTATTTTTTGCATATTATCTCCATGACGTGAGTAATAACTAGTATTAGAATATGTTAAAATGTGAGAAAATATCAGATTAGCTGCATTAAACATGGTTTCATTTCACTGTTTTCATATCACTTTATGATATTGGCTTTTAAATACATGTTTTGTTGCTTCAAGAATAAAATTCATGGTGTAGCCGAGTGGACATTTTTTTAACTCCATGAAAAACAGGTTGATTAAAAAAAAAAATTCAATTACAATGTTTTTTTTTTCATGCTTAAAGAGGAATAAAAACACTCAGGGAAAAAAAATCTTGATTAAGGTTCTCATAATTCATGCATGAAAGGGTTAAGGCTGAAATTTTGGATTTCAGAGTGTTTCAATGAGCACCGTATAAAGGGTTAGTGTGATTGTGTTGGTTGTAAGTGATGATATGTTGAACCGTCTGAGGCCCGTCTGACCCGTCTGACCCCCTGTGGCCCCCCCGTGGCCCCTCTGTGGCCCCCCTGTGGCCCCTCTGTGGCCCCCCCGTGGCCCCTCTTGGCCAGGCCCTGGTATCGGGGGACGTCCTGATTCACAGAAACCATGGCTGCTCCTCAAACCCGCTGGCAGATGCTCCCTCTATCCTGCCTCGCCAGCCGCCTCCTCCTCTTCCTCCTCCTCCTCCTCTTCCTCCTCCTCCTCCTCTTCCTCCTCTTAAATGCCTATGCGTCTGTCTGTCCTGGTCAACACTGTCCATTCGTCCGTCCGTCTGTCCGTCACAAGCCCGTAGTCAAACCCTGATATTTAAAGTTGTCGTTGTTGTTGTAAAGGTGGTCTACGTCCAATCCACAGCCTGAGGATTTTTTTTTTTTTTATCAGGAATCATGAAAAATAGGTTCATGGGAGGCAATATGTTCCCATGAATCATTTAGGGGCTGACGTGTTTCTGTGCCCACGTTGGCTGATGAATGATTGATGGCAACATGTTGCAGTTCTGTGCCCTTTTTTTTCTGCTTTACATTTATTACTTTAATTTTAGGTCAATGTCTAATATACAATACTGTATAATATATACATACATACATACAACATAATTAGCTATTTATTATTATTATTTTTATATTTTATTTATTTATTATTATTATTATTATTATTATTATTATTATTATTATTATTATTACCACTTTGCTACTTGTTGTTTCTACTAGTTCTTTACAATGTGTACCTGTCTGTTTTTTTCAATACTGTTTTCTTTTTTAGAGTTATTGTTTTGCTTTTTTCTTGTGTCTACATTATGTGGGGTTTTTTTTCACAATATTTTTTTTTATTGGTATTTAAGTTTTTCGTAACAAACATGAATCATAACAACATAAACACTCATACACACCCGTTCACACCACGTAGACTTGCACCAAATTTATATAACTTATATATATTCTTATGGAACTGTGTACATATATGTAGAAGAAAAAATAAATAAATAAATAAATAAATAAAAACATATTAAAATACAGCAATCATGATTAAAAAAAAAAAAAATGAAATAAAATAAATTAAACAGTGATAATTTGTATGACATGTCCTTATTTTCCAGATACCATAATGTTCATATAAGGTTCCCATAATTTAAAAAAAATTCCTCCCGTTTTCCTTTGGTAATGTAAGTCAGTCTTTCGTATTACGTGTTTTTGCTGTTATTGGAACCTCCTTTTCCTGAGGGTTTTGCCCAAGGATCAATAAAGTTCTATCAAATCTAATTTAATCTAATCGTGGGAATCGAAATCCTGTATGAATGGTATGAATATTAGCTAGATTAGTTAGCTAGGTAGACAAATATTAATGATAACGTGCAGATTTGGAAAACTGGAGACTGCGGATTGGAAATTTAAAAATAAAATAAAGTCTGGTTGTATTTAACCAGTAAAGACGACATTAGGATCATTTACAACAGTTCCAACAAAGGGTTAAATACCTCCAACGCGTAAAAATATTTAACCACAGCATCCGATTAAACTGCACCAATGGAACGGCTCTGATTGGCTGCTTTAGTTAAGGGGGTGTTGACTCTGGAGGCGGAGCCTACAGTGAGGCGTCCTCTGTCACAGCTGCTAACATGAAACTCCTCCAGGTTCTATTTCTACTGTTAATGTCAGCGTCATTTCACTGAGTCAACCTGCTTTAATATTGGTTATGAATAATGTCCATGACGACCAGGCTCCATTTACATGAATGATTCATTCAATTCATGATTTCCATACTGAATACCTTCTGTTTCCTTTTATTCACAAACATCTCGAGACCCAAAATAGAAATTTTGGCGTCTCCTCAGGACCCAAACTCACAAAAATACACCATGAATTGACACAGATCTACATTTAACTACAATGAAACTTCAACTTTTTAACTCTTTCACGTCATTTTCATTTCTGTTGAGGTAAACATTTATTAACGTTTCTGTCTTTACTCATCAGGAATGAATTTACATGTCAAATTATTGCGAAATATTTGACTATAAATAGTTCTATGACCCATTTTTGGTCCTGAATTCAAGCATATTTCAAACATATTAAACTTGGATTTGGTCCATTCCTGTCCTTAATCAGGTCCAGTCTTTTTTTTGTCCTGGTCTTTGTAACATTTTGTAACTTTTTAACATCACAAATTTCCGGTGACCCCAGACATTCAAAACTGTGACTTTTTTTTTTTTTTTTGCTAAAAATGTATTTGTTTTTGATCATGTAATAGTTGCAAATAAATGTTAATTTTAGATGACATTTAGTCTATATAATGTATATTATTATGGATGGAGGCAGAAAAGCCAGGTGTAGATTACTGCACAAAGGGAGGATTTTATTTGTATGCAGTCAGTCCCGCTACAAATTAAAACTGAACAAACAAGAACTCCAACTATGAATGAGGAAAGAGCTGCAGCATCTGAAACTGACCACAACATTTGACACATAAACAGAACCACAGTGCTTCAGTTTCAGACTCACAGTTTGTCTTTTATGGATTAGGAATGTCTCTCTCAACTCACCATATATTTTTTTTAGTAATTTTGTATTATATTATTTTTTTTAATCAATTACTAGAAATTTCAGACGACCCCACGTGGAGTCCTGACCCCAAGGATGAAAAACACTGCTGTAAAGAGAACTCAAAAAGTCCCTCATTTATATATTGACCCCTTTAACCCAATGAGAATCGATAACGGAGCCGGACTCATTAAATTCGGGTTCATTCCTGTCCTTAATCAGGTCCTTTTTTTTTTGTCCTGGTCTTTGTACAGGTTAAGACACTGGTTTCCAACCTTTTTTTGCTCCTGACCCCATTTTAACATCACAAATTTCTGGCATTCAACACGGAGACTTTTCTTTTTTTTAGCTAAAATTAATTTGCTTTTGATCGTGTAATAGTTTGCTATACTATACTAACTATGAATGATGAAAGAGCTGCAGCATCTGAAACTGACCACAATGAACATTTGACAGATAAACAGAACCACAGTGCTGCAGTTTCAGACTCACAGTTTGTCTGTTGTGGATTGGGGATTGCCTCTCAACTCAGTATATATTTCTTTATTTGTAAGTTTTTTATTTATTTTTAATTTTTAACAATTTGTAGAAATTTCAGGCGACGCCATGTGGGGTCCCGACCCCAACGTTGAAAAACACTGCTGTAAAGAGAACTCAAAAAGTCCCTCATTTATATATTGACCCCTTTAATCCAATGAGAATCGATAACGGAGCCAGACTCGTTAAATTCGGGTCCTTAATCAGGTCCTTTTTTTTTTTTTTTTTTTTGTCCTGGTCTTTGTACAGGTTAAGACACTGGTTTCCAACCTTTTTTGGCTCCTGACCCCATTTTAACATCACAAATTTCTGGCATTCAACACGGAGACTTTTCTTTTTTTTAGCTAAAATTAATTTGCTTTTGATCGTGTAAGTTTGCTATACTATACTAACTATGAATGATGAAAGAGCTGCAGCATCTGAAACTGACCACAATGAACATTTGACAGATAAACAGAACCACAGTGCTGCAGTTTCAGACTCACAGTTTGTCTGTTGTGGATTGGGGATTGCCTCTCAACTCAGTATATATTTCTTTATTTGTAAGTTTTTTATTTATTTTTAATTTTTAACAATTACTAGAAATTCCAGGCGACCCCTCGTGGTTGAAAAACCCTGGGTTAAGGATTAGAAAGACAAGGCAGATCTGTTTCTACATTCAGTGCGCGTTTTAGAAATATTGTCACAGATTGTCAAAATGAGAAACTTTCTCAGCAACACACACTTGTTAATGAATAAATGATGAATTAATGACTGGAAGTTTGTTTTTCTTGTGTGTGTTTTTGTGTGTGTGTGTTTTCTTGCTGTGGCTGATGCACCCTGGAATGGGGCACCGGCCATCTGCGCTCTTATGTGTGTGTGTGTGTGTGTGTGTGTGTTACAGTGTGTGTGTTTTGGAGTGTGTGAGCCGTGGTCCAGCGTCCACTGGGGAGGCTCGGCTGCTGCCCCACTTTCCTCGCTCTCATGTCGGACCGGGACCATCTGACGGGGCTAAAGACCAGTGTCACATGTCTATATTTGGCCGCCGCCGCCGCCTCTGCCAGGGCTCGGCGCTGCAGTTGTTTTCCAAAATGCGCGGGGCAATCGATGATAATGAGGAAGGACATTTTAATTAGGGCTGTCGCAACCTGGGGACGACATGCGGTCCCGCTCGGCGGGGGGCAACGGAGAGGACGGGGGGCCGGTCACCATCACACCTCCTTCTGGGAGTTTGGTGAAAGTCTCACTGCATTTTGACGAGTACATTTAATTAAATCTGCATAAAAGACTGCACCATAGTTGAATGTTAGTCAGATTTACTGCCTTTTTACATCAGCAGACACAGAAGAAAGAGGAAGAAATATGAAGAGGAAGAAATAAAGAAATATGAAGAATGAGGAAGAAATATGAAGAATGAGGAAGGAATAAAGAAGAAATAAAAAAGAAATATGAAGAATCAGGAAGAAATATGAAGAATCAGGAAGAATGAGGAAGAAATATGAAGAATGAGGAAGAAATAAGGAAGAATGAGGAAGAACGAGGAAGAAATATGAAGAATGAGGAAGAAATATGAAGAATGAGGAAGAAATGAGGAAGAATGAGGAAGAAATATGAAAAAAGAGGAAGAAATGAGGAAGAATGAGGAAGAAATATGAAGAATGAGGAAGAAATGAGGAAGAAATATGAAAAAAGAGGAAGAAATGAGGAAGAATGAGGAAGAAATATGAAGAATGAGGAAGAATGAGGAAGAAATATGAAGAATGAGGAAGAAATATGAAGAAAGAGGAAGAAATATGAAGAATGAGGAAGAAATAAAGAAGAAGTATGAAGAATGAGGAAGAATGAGGAAGAAATGTGAAGAAATGTGAAGAAATAAAGAAGAATGAGGAAGAAATATGAAGAAATAAGGAATAATGAGGAAGAAATAAAGAAGAAATATGAAGAATGAGGAAGAGTGAGGAAGAAATATGAAGAATGAGGAAGAAATAAGGAAGAATGAGGAAGAAATATGAAGAAATAAGGAAGAATGAGGAAGAAATGAGGAAGAAATATGAAGAATGAGGAAGAAATAAGGAAGAAATATGAAGAATGAGGAAGAATGAGGAAGAAATAAGGAAGAAATATGAAGAATGAGGAAGAATGGGGAAGAATTAGGGAGAATGAAGAAGAAATAAGGATGAAATATGAAGAATGAGGAAGAAATAAGGAAGCAATAAGGAAGAATGAGGAAGAATGAGGAAGAAATAAGGAACAAATATGAAGAATGAGGAAGAATGATGAAGGTTCAGTTACAGCAAACGGAGGTTTATGTCAAATTATGTAAAGTAACAGATACATGTGTTCACTATGACAAGGATAAAATAAGGTAAAAAAAAAATACGATAAGATACTTCAAGATAAAATAAGATAAAATACTTTAAGACAAAATAAGATACTTTAAGACAAGATAAAAAAAAAGATAAGATTCTTTAAGATAAGATAAAATAGGATAAATAGTTTAAGATAAGATTCTTTAAGGTAGCATTAGATAAGACTTTAAGATAATATAAAATAAGATAAGAACCTTCAAGATAAGATAATATACTTTAAGATAAGATTCTTTAAGATAAGATAAAATAAGATACTTTAAGATTATATACTTTAAGATAAGAATCTTTAAGATAAGATAAAATACTTTAAGATTAGATACTTTAAGATAAAATAAGATTATTTAAGATAAGACAACATAAGATACTTTAAGATAATATTCTTCATGATAAGGTAAAATAAGATAAGATTCTGTAAGATAAAATAAAATACTTTAAAATTAGGTACTTTAAGATAAAATAAGATAAGATTCTTTAAGATAAGACAAGATAATATACTTTACCATGAGATAAAATTAAATAAATAAGATACTTTAAGACAAGATAAAATAAGAAATTTAAAAAAAAAGGTAATATTTAAAGAAAATAACTTTATTTATCCTTGTAGTTGTGTCCTAACTATCATATATTACTACAAATATCACAATAATAATAATATATATACACAGTACTTTAGCTTCTTTCATAATGTTTAAGGTGTGAAGTCGGTTCACGTTGTAATTATTAAAAACTCAAACCTGTTCAACTGCTACATGAAGACTCCACTCATGTATGTAAACGGAAAAAAAACAAGTAGAACATTTCCATAAATTTCAAAAACAAGACTATTAAAAAATTTATTTTCTCAAAGGAATTTCCATAATAATATGCATTTATGTATGGAGGAAGAGACGGTGTCTTTGCTCTACATACGTAGGTCCTTAAGTTCACTCAGAACCACTTCTAATGAGATCAGAGAAGAAGAAACTTTAACACCGAGATCAACAGTACAAACAATCAGCAGCAACCGCAACAAATATCCCTTTGTCTTAAAAGTGTGCTGGAGACATGCGAGGGAAATAAATCTTTCATGAACGTGGAAAATTGTATTTTATATACTAAGGCTCCCCACACTGTCTATATATATATATATATATATGCGTGTGTGCTGGGTGAAAACAAAGCAATAAAGCCGCCACCGCCACCGCTCTATTTAATATTCATCCGACGTCCCCGAGCGAAATCTAACGCAAGGTGTGAGAAGAAAAGCCCGTACAAATCACACCGAAACTGCAAAAGTTGAGACGAAGTGCATAAATTAATATGTGTGGCGGTAATCACAAACAAAAACTCCCCGATCTGAGCACTTCTTCACCTTATGAAAAATGAAAAGAGGCTGAAAACCTGGAAAAAGCCAATGGCGAGTCGCACACAGCTCGCTAATCAACTAAAGGCAACATCAGAAAGAATAGGTAATTTGAGACACAAAAAGAATAAGTAATTTGGGAGGCACATACCCAAGTGGCCAAATTATTTATGCCTAATGGAACGGGGGTGTGTGCATTCATTTGCAATTAACTGATCTGCTTTATTACCTGTCACTGGAAAAGGCTTCGCTAATGTGGCTGAAAGCCGCGCTCTGCGACGCCTCTAATTACAGTCTGAGGTGTGGAGGCACTTCCTGCTGCAGGAGACGGTGTTTTCATACCTTTTCCTCTGGTGTCTCTCATCCCGCGAAGTTTGTTTCCGAACAAACTCACGGCTGATTTTCTGAGGTGAGAAAACAGAGTTGGAGCTTCATTCTAGCCCCGTTTGATGAGTTCAAGCTGAGAAAAGAAGGTTTCAACACGGGGGGGGGCAACATACAGCCCACCAAAGGGTCCAACCCCTCCCATTGGATGAATCTGTCAAATGTAAAAAAAAAAAAAAAAAAAAAAAAAAAAAAAAATGCACTGAAGATATTCACCCTCCGGTATCCGGGTGCGCCTTTTAGACACACTTAGCACTTCGTTTTAAAAAACTTCATATTATTTTTTACAATTTAAATAAGGTTAGAATTCAAAAGTTGTTCATTTGTGCATGATCTTTAAAATTCTGACCACCAACTAAAATGTGCACATTGTAAACAAAAGAAAATGACCAGACTAGCATCTGTCTGCCAAGTGTGCCTAAAACACACTGTTTCTTCCATTTGATCTGTATGATTAGGGCTGACCTGGATTTACAAAAATAAAATCAAATTAGAGCAGAAAAATTAATCAATATATAATATTTAATAGTTTGATTTATAGGTGTGCATTTTACGCACACTCGGTGACAGATGCTAGTATTTTTGAACATTTGACCTAGCGCCAAAAATAATAATGCAAATTAACCGATATTGTTATGTGAGTTAATCATTGACATATGCCAGGATGAAAAAATCTAATAATATGTGATACACTTTTTCTGTAGTATATTGAAAAATTTTTTTTTTGTTTTTTTTGTTTTTTGCATCCAAAAAAATGGTTTGTTTACATTACAAACACAGCATTTAAAGGGTTAAAAAAAGCAACAGTTATTGAGTATTTGGTATTTTTATTTACGGCTCAAGTTGATGAAATAGAAAAAAGTGTAAAAGAATTAAAAACAAACTGTATGAAAAAATTTTTGACACTATTCCACAAGTGCGAAAAAGGCACGCTTGGTGCTTAATAAGGGCCTTGGTGGACAGGATACCGGAGGGTTAAGACTCCAGGATGTTACAATCATTTATGTTCCAAACTCCAAAACTTTACCAATATTCTGTCTGTTATTTAATATTTAGTGTATTTGTAGATCCACTGTGATCTGTTTGTTCCAGTCTTCATGTGTAAATGATAACCAGAGGCGTATTATTGTTAAAATTGCACTTATTTTTCTCAAGAAATTTCAGGTTATGGTAACACTTTATACTAAGTACACACTATGAAGCATTAGTTAAGCATGAACAAATACTGTATTCATTATTTAGGAAGTATATTTCTGACATGAATACTCATTAATATATGGTTTATAAGCACAGTTATAAATGTTTTACTCATCATTCATAATCATAATCATCATTCAATCATGCAGTTTGTTTTAATAATCCCATGTGCTGTGTCTTTTGTTAGAATAACTCAGACTTTTCTGAGTTTTTAGGCATTGCCAACCTTTAAATCTCATTTGTAAATGCTTCATATAGCACAGATAGTCCACACTTTAGATGAGCTCAAACCATAGACTTAATTAATGAGTAGGAAGTGCTTTAGAACTCCCTGAAATAATGAATTCCTGTATTAATAACTGTTTAAAGGACATCTATTGGAAAAGAAATGTGAGTTTGTATAAAATACCCCACTAACATATTCACTGACCATTAATGCATGTCTGAATAGTGTATGTGCGAGCAGAAATGCACATCATAACTGGTTTGTAAGTGATGCAATACTAGATTTTTAAATGCTCAATCCATAATTTATAAAGTATGACAATACAATCATTAAGCATATTTTAGATGAGCTTATTAATAATGAGTAAAACCATTATAACTGTGCTTATAAGCCATATACTAATGAGTATTCATGACAGAAATAGGCTTTAGAAATGATGAAGTCAGTATTTGTTAATGCTTAACTAATGCTTCATAGTGTGTACTTATTATAAAGTGTTACCCAGGTTATTCATATTTGTTCAGGTTTTTAACAATTAAGGATTTTTTTTTTTTTTCTGCACTTGCCTGTTGTATCGTTGCTGCTGTTACCTGTGAAATTTTCGCAAAATGGGAGAAATAAAGTCTTATCTTTTCTTATTAAGGAGATTTAAATTATCTTAGTTCAGGAGTCACTCACAGAGATCATATCCAGACATATTTAATATAATCAAATACATCACAACATATTTGTTCTAATATACAGGGTGGGGAAGCAAAATTTACAATGAACAGTTAGTTGTTTTTTCTCAGCAGGCACTACGTCAATTGTTTTGAAACCAAACATATACTGATGTCATAATCATACCTAACACTATTATCCATACCTTTTCAGAAACTTTTGCCCATATGAGTAATCAGGAAAGCAAACGTCAAAGAGTGTGTGATTTGCTGAATGCACTCGTCACACCAAAGGAGATTTCAAAAATAGTTGGAGTGTCCATAAAGACTGTTTATAATGGAAAGAAGAGAATGACTATGAGCAAAACTATTATGAGAAAGTCTGGAAGATACTATTAAAGAAGAATGGGAGAAGTTGTCACCCCAATATTTGAGGAACACTTGTGCAAGTTTCAGGAAGCGTGTGAAGGCAGTTATTGAGAAAGAAGGAGGACACATAGAATAAAAACATTTTCTATTATGTACATTTTCTTGTGGCAAATAAATTCTCATGACTTTCAATAAACTAATTGATCATACACTGTCTTTCAATCCCTGCCTCAAAATATTGTAAATTTTGCTTCCCCACCCTGTAGGAGTGTCAAACATATGGCCCGTGGGCCAAAACCGGCCCACCAAAGAGTCAGACCCCTCCCATGGGATAAATCTGTCAAAGAAATTTCAGGTCCTTGTTTTTTTGTTTTTTTCTTTGATGTTAAAATCATTTTAGTTCATACAGACCAATATGATTTCAAGTAAAATACCATCATAATAACCTATAAATAATGACAACTCCAAATTTTCTCTGTGTTTTAGTACAAAAAAGAAAAATTACTTGATGAAAATATTAACATTTACAAACTACCCTGTCACAAAAATGTGAATAATCTGAACAAATATGAACAACATGAAATATCGAGAAGCATCTAATACAATCTGTCGCAACATATTTGTTCTAATGCAGGGGTGCCCACCAGAGTCCAATCCCTCCCATGGGATGAACTTGTCAAATGTAAAAATTACACTGAAGATATTTACAATCAAGGATGTTAAAATCATTTTAGTTCAGGTTCCACATACAGACCAATATGATCTAAAGGGTCAGATCAGTTAAATAACATCATAATAACCTATAAATAATGAGAATTTCAACTTTTTGTCATTGTTTTAGTGTAAAAAAAGTAAAATTACATCAGTGCTCAAGAGTAACTATATCGATATCTGAAACCCTTTCTGTGTTATAAACCATTAAAATATGGACCATTAAAAGTAAAGTCACATTTATAATACTTCAAAAATTGATTAAAAAAAAATCAAAAATCTAAATTTCTCGAAACTGCAAAAAACTTTTTGGACATTGTCCGAAGGAAGATACATAAACAATTTGAAATGAATCCGATCAGTATTTACAGAGAAGACGACTGTTGAAATGTATAAATTGGTGACCTGGAGTTTGACCCTTCCAGGTCACTGAAGGTCAAAGGTCATGGATCCAAATGAAAGTCCATATATGACTTCTATCAGTGAGCAATAGGAACTATATCGATATCTGTAACCATTTCCATGTTATAAACCATCAAAATATGGACCATAAATATTTCAGAAATTCATCAAAAATCGAAAAATAAAAATTTGTCAAAACTATTAATACACTTTGTAGACATTGTCTCAAGGAAATCACATATAAAATTTGAAATTATCCAACCAGCAACTTTAATAAAGAAGACTGTTGAAATGTAGACATTGGTGACCTTGAGTGTGACCCTCCACGGTCACTCAGGGTCAAAGGTCATGGACCCAAATGTAAGTCCATATATGGCTTCCTATCAGTGCTCAATAGGAACTATATTGATATTTGGAACCATTTCCATGTTATAAACCATTAAAATATGGACCATTATAAGTAAAAGCAAATTTGCAATATTTTGAAAATCCGTAAAAAAAATTCAAAAAGCAACATTGTCCCAAGGTAGCAACATAAAACATTTGAAATGATCATTTTTAGTAACTATGAAGATTTACAGAAAACTACTTGAACGTAGCACGAAGAAAATCTGCATTTCCTTTTCATGTTTTTCTGAAAATGTGTTGAATATTTCCAATAAACCTGCACAGAATCCACTCATGGAAGGCTGTCCATCTACCGAAACATCCTGTCTACTTCTGACACATGTTTTTCAGCTCTTGGCACATGAGTAACCGCCGAGGGAGCACAATATAAAATGTAAATGTTGAGCATTTCTAAATAAAGCCACCACTGCCACCGCGGCCACGTCGCTGCAGTCATTAAGGTGCAGCACAAAGACACATAAAGCCTCCAACGCTGGATTCTGCTTAATTATATATGGAAACCGTTATATTCCCCCGACAGCCTGGTATATTTAAGGAAACCACAGACCTTCCAACACTTCTTCTCTCAGGGATCCCATACTTAACAGGAGATCTACTCTTAAGGGAGCGTCCTCCGGGTACCCACGCCAGAAACAGCCAATCACGGCCCAGACGCTGTCGCACACTGAGCCAGACTCCACAGACGAACGGGGTGTTTCATTAGAGACAGGTAGAAGGAAGAGCAGGGGATGTTCGGATTAAAAAAAGCAGATATACTGAAAATAAAACCACTGTGCTATGTGAGTGGGTTTAGACGGGCGCAGTTTGTTTAGTTTTATTCACAAAATCAATTCAGTGTGCTTTAAACAAATTCTGTACAGGGGTGCAGTTCCGTCTGCGTTGCCACGGTAACGCTACGCGACGCTTACAGCAATATCCACATGCTACACATCCACGAAAACAGAAACGTCGAGTAAAAAAATTTCCAGAAAACACAACACGACTCAAATAACAGGTCAGAATTTATCCTGATATGTATATGACATACATTACAACAAGCGAAGAAGAAGAAGAAACATGTCGAGGTATGTGTGGACACACCGAGAAACCAATTATTGTTTAATTTAGTACGAGATAGAGGGGTAATATATAATAATAATGAATATATCTGAAAATTAAGACAATATTTACGTTCGTCACCATGTTTATGGAATTACTTCTCCTGTCATCTTGGGATAATAAATAAACAAATCATCGCATTTGTGATTTAATGGAAAAACCGACGTCACGCACCTGTGTTTTTTCGACATTTTGTAAAGATCTGTGAAGTTTTGCGCAGATTTCCAACGGAAAAGCGACTACAGACTCATATTAATAAAACTACTATCGGCGGACCTGTTCCTGTTTTGACCCACGAGCCGTATGTTTGACACCCCTCCTTTAACCCTTTCATGCATGAATTATGAAATCCTTAATCAATATTTTTTTCCAGAGTGTTTGTATTCCTCATTAGGCATTAAAAAAAACAATGCAATTGAAAAAAATTTTTATGAACCTATTTTTCATGGAGTTGCAAACATGTCCACTCAGCTGGACACCATGCGTTTAATTTTTGATGCAAAGAAACATGTATTTCCTAATATACTGTGTGAAAAGTAAGAAAGAAAAACATTTTTAATGCTACTAATTTGTTGTTTTCTCACATTTTAACATACTCTAATACTAGTCATTACTCACTTCATGGAGATAATATGAAAAAAGCTTTTGTTGTTAATTACAGTCAAATAAAAATAACAAGCAATTACTTTACACTCAGTCATGTTACTACAGATCAGGTTTATCCAGAACAGCAAAGTTACAGTAATGGTATGAATGTCAGTGTATGGGATGATGCATGAGCGCCCAGTGTGTTAGATGATATGGAACTACAACAACAAAATCCATGAATATACAAGAGAACAGCTGGAGAAGAACTGTCCACTGGAGTGACCACTGTGCATGAAAGGGTTAAGGCAGGGGTGTCAAACTCATTTTAGTTCAGGGGCCATTTCCCCCCCAGTATGATCTGCAGTGGGCCGAACCAGTAAAATAATAACATAATAATATATAAATAGTTCCAACTCCAAACATTTCAATGTGTTTTATAGTGAAAACAGTAAAATTACATTATGGAAACGTTTACATGTCCTTTTAAAAATGTGAATAACACAAACAACCATGAAAAAACTGAAAATTATCAAGAAAAATAAGTGCAATTTTAACTATACTTTGCCGCTGCTTATCATTCGTAAATGTGCGTTACAACTTACAGATCACAATGGATCTGCAAAATACACAAAATATTTTAGTAACTGGCAGAATATTAGTAAAATTGCACTTATTTCTCTTAAGAAATTTCTAGTTTTTCATATTTTTTTTATGAAAGGCTAGTTTGTAAATTTACACATTTTCATGTAATTTAACTTTTTTTTTACACTAAAACCGAGGAAAAATTTGGAATCGTCATTATTTGTAGGTTTTTATGGTAGTATTTTACTGATCGGACCCACACAAAATATTTTAGTAACTGGCAGAATATTAGTAAAATTGCACTTATTTCTCTTAAGAAATTTCTAGTTTTTCATATTTTTTTTATGAAAGGCTAGTTTGTAAATTTACACATTTTCATGTAATTTAACTTTTTTTTTTACACTAAAACCGAGGAAAAATTTGGAATCGTCATTATTTGTAGGTTTTTATGGTAGTATTTTACTGATCGGACCCACACAAAATATTTTAGTAACTGGCAGAATATTAGTAAAATTGCACTTATTTCTCTTAAGAAATTTCTAGTTTTTCATATTTTTTTTATGAAAGGCTAGTTTGTAATTTACACATTTTCATGTAATTTAACTTTTTTTACACTAAAACAGAGGAAAAATGTGGACTTGTCATTATTTGTAGGTTTTTATGGTAGTATTTTACTGATCGGACCCACACAAAATATTTTAGTAACTGGCAGAATATTAGTAAAATTGCACTTATTTCTCTTAAGAAATTTCTAGTTTTTCATATTTTTTTTTATGAAAGGCTAGTTTGTAAATTTACACATTTTCATGTAATTTAACTTTTTTTTTACACTAAAACAGAGGAAAAATGTGGACTTGTCATTATTTGTAGGTTTTTATGGTAGTATTTTACTGATCGGACCCACACAAAATATTTTAGTAACTGGCAGAATATTAGTAAAATTGCACTTATTTCTCTTAAGAAATTTCTAGTTTTTCATATTTTTTATGAAAGGCTAGTTTATTAATTTACACATTTTCATGTAATTTAATTTTTTTTTACACTAAAACAGAGGAAAAATGTGGACTTGTCATTATTTGTAGGTTTTTATGGTAGTATTTTACTGATCGGACCCACACAAAATATTTTAGTAACTGGCAGAATATTAGTAAAATTGCACTTATTTCTCTTAAGAAATTTCTAGTTTTTCATATTTTTTATGAAAGGCTAGTTTATTAATTTACACATTTTCATGTAATTTAATTTTTTTTACACTAAAACAGAGGATGTTGAATGTGGACTTGTCATTATTTGTAGGTTTTTATGGTAGTATTTTACTGATCGGACCCACTTGAGACTGAAGTAGGGCTTTATTCGGCTCCTAAAGTACAAGGATTGACTGTTAATATCTTCAGTGTAATTTTTGCATTTCACTAATTCATCCCAGGGGCCGGACTGGACCCTTTGGTGAGCCGGATTTGGCCCCCGGGCCGCATGTTTATCAATCAATCAATCAATCAATCAATCAACCTTTATTTATAGAGCGCTTTTCATGCACAGATGCAACACAAAGTGCTTTACAGAATTAAAAACAATTACACAATAAAAACAGAAAAACAATTACAAAGAAAACCCCTCCCTCCCACCCTCCATACTAGACACGCACACACACACACACACACACACGCCCACACACTTACACACGCACACAACAGGGAGACATGGCATGGCACTGAGGATGAAGGAAACGCCACCTTTGGGGCCGTCCACACTGGGAGGAGCCGCAGGCCGTGCCATCGGGGGGACCGGCACCCAGGCCCCCCGACTCCGACAGACAGGTGGACCCCCACATCGAAGGGAGGACCCCCAGCCAGCCGGGCCAAAGGGACCCAAGGACAGTACCCCCACTAGCAGAGCAGACACAGCTCCCAGTGTGGAGGACCCCCCTGAGGAAACACTGGCGTTAAAAGCTAAAGACTAAAAGCAGAACATAGGACTAAGAGAATAAATAAAATAAAATAAATACAGTACCAAGAGTAAAATATGTAAGATTATAAATAAAATAGAATAGATAAAGTATCAGTGATAAATAAAACAAAATAAGAACAAGAAGAGTTTAAAAAATTAGTTAAAAGCCTGATTAAAAAGTTATGTTTATGTTTATGCATTTAGCAGACGCTTCTTTCCAAAGCGACTTACAGGGGAAGACCAATTAAATCACTCAATCAATCAAATTTTATTTATATAATGCCAGATGACAAAAAAAGTTCTCTCATGACACTTTATATATAGAGTTGGTCAAAACCAGACTCTAAGCCAATTTACAGAAACCCAACAGAATCCTCCAGGAGCTAACACTTAACACGCATGTTTGACACCTGTGGGTTAAGGCATCGCGACACCTTCACCTGATCCAGGATCAGATCAGACGTCCTCGGCTGCCGAAGCATCTGCTCATCCCGTCCAAGTCGCCTCGCTGTGTAGTCAAACTTTAGCATCGCTCTGGGGGTCCGTCGGCGGGAAACGAGTGCTAATTGCGCTAATGAGCTTGTTTGGATAAGTCCTTATTTCCGTGTGCGTCACCACCACGCCACTTCCAGAGCTATCCCGGGTTAAGTGAGACCCACTCGGGACGGAGGGGACTGGGGGGGGGGTGGCACTCGCGGCGACGGGGCTCCGGTTGAGGTTTGGTGCGCGGCGTTGCCCCGTGCATCCATCACCAGTAATAAAGCTCTTTGACACAGCGGCCTGCTCTCATCCATCATCGCTCATTTAAGATACAAGTTTGGCTTGGACGTGACAGAAGTGAGGGATTATTGCCATTAGAGGCAGATCTTTTGTTTTGATGGCCCCTCTTAATGGGGTTGCATTAGGGGGAAGTCCTAGGGGCCAGTTTTTGGGTGATTAAGCAAGCAACACATTTACAAGTCTCTAATTGAGAGAACAATGCCAGGAACCTACAGAGTGCAGAGCCGTAATGAACTGAGGCTCCCTGAACTAGCTTCATGATTAGCTAACGGTGCAAGCTCATGAATGTGCAACCCAACGCTCCTGCACGGGAACAGGGACTCCCACGTACAGATGTGTTTGTGTTGATTTGCAGGGGATTATGGGGCACAGAAAACAGAAATAATGCAGAAGGCTCACCAGGGTTTACTCCAACATGAAGAGGATGTGTCATTTTCGACATATGCCGATGCCGTATGTTCCGTATTACCACCGAGAGACTTCAGTTTGGAAAGTATGAGGTATTTCCCATTTTTATTAAACATTCGCTCACGGTTCGACTCATCCGATTCATATCAGGAAGTGCTGCGGAGGTGAAATTTTAACCCATAAAAACTGTTTTCTGTGGTGACGTCAAATGAATTTATATGTACGTGTAATCATCACCATTTATCACCATTAGGGATGGAACGATTACCAGTAAAACGATAAACCGCGGTACAATTACAGACGGTTAGTATGACCGTTTAAATTCTAATTGTCATGATAACTGTTTGATTACTGCGCTTTTCCGAAGAAAACGCCTCTGTAAAGATCTGCTTTAACGTCAAATATTTGAGTATAGTTTTCATTTATTACAATTTTAATTTTCTATACCTAATATTTGGAACCAATATTCACTTTTAAAGTCTTTGAAAAGGTTCGTTAAGCATGTTCATGTTATTTATGCAATAAATTATATACATTTTTCAAATCAGAATTTATACAGGTTTCTACAACTTAAATTTAAGACCTTTTTAAGACTACTTAGAGCAGAATTTAATGCCTATTTTACAGCTTATTTCACAACCGTACTGGCAAAAAATTTGTGACTCCTAGAATTTCGTCATTTCTCACTGGGGGCTGCAAAGTTAGCGATAATTGGTTCCTAATTTCAGTATAAATTGTGGGGTTCGGAACGAGTGGAACTGAGTTGACTAACGTTACCTTCTTTGTAACTTGGACATTTCCCAGACACATTTAAACACAACACAGAGAACAAGTTTATAACAACACAACTTAAGACCTACCATATCAATTTGAATACCTTTTAAAGACTTTTTTAAGGTATTAAATTCAGATTTGTAAATTCAAGACTTTTAAGACTTTTTAAGACCCCGCGGGAACCCTGTTTATATTTTTTGGTGTTTTGATATAGTAGGTTAAAGTGAAAAAATCATAGGCAGATGAGATAGATTAAGTTGTGCTTAAAAAAAAAAAAAAGATCCCAAACATGGATATAATAAACATTTGTTTATATAGTATATGAAGGCAAAATCAAAAGGACTGAAAAATGGCCAAAATAGGCTCAGACCACTAAGGGTTAATATTTGAATGTTTCTGCCAACAGAAGGTACATTGTGCCGATTATTTTATTTATTTTTCTTTTGTTTTTTTTGTTTTTTTTTTTCCAAAATACAACTTGGTTAAATTATTTCAGTGTGTGTATTAGTACCTTTTGAACATTTTGAGCACATTTTCAATAATACCGTGATAATAATGATAATTTTGGTCACAATTATCGTGATATGAAATTTTCACATCGTTACATCCCTAATCACCATCACACGTTTTCATATCATTACTTTTCCGACCATGTAGGTGTCGATAAAAGTTCAATCAATTCAACAGTTATGACATCGAAACAGACGACTGAAGACAACATGAATTTTCCAGCCAAATCTATCATTCATTCTACAAAACAGAACCAACATCCCAGTACGTCAGCGTCATATTCTATCAATAATCAATACCCAGTTGAATTTGTGAGGTTGTCCGGTTCTGTCTCTATGTTAGAGTCCTGTGGTCCTGAAGCAGATCAGTCGAACAACAGAAGTAGAGGAGAACTCAACTCATTCAATTAAAGTCCATATATGACTTCTATCAGTGATCAGTAGGAACTATATTGATATCTGTAATCATTTACACACATATAAGCCATTAAAAGATGGACCGTTAGAAGTAAAGTCACATTTTTAATACTTCAAAAAATTTGTAAAAAATAAATAAATTAATTAATAAATAAATATTTCTCAAAACTTAAAACAACATTTGTAGATATTGTCCCAAGGAGGCTACATGCAAAATTTTAAATGAATCCGACCTGTAGAGGTATAAAGAATCGTTTCTAAATAGGTATAGGGAACATGAAGGATGAAAACAGTATTGTTGCAAAGTTCAGGTGTGGTTTCTTGGAATTAAGAGAGTAATTTGAATTTCAGAGATTTTGACATGTGTGAGTGGATTAGAGGGGGGGCAGATGTGAAGTCTAAATAATAATAATAATAATAATAATAATAATAATAATAATAATAATAATAATAATAATAATAATAATGGATTGGATTTATATAGCGCTTTTCTAGACACCCAAAGATGAAAAATGATAAATGATTTGGGATTGTGGGTGTGAAATTATGGGATGGACCTTATGATGCATTTAAGTTATCCAGCCCTTTGGCGAAGTTTAAAAAAAAAGGAGTACTTTAGGTTTAAATTATTCAGAAATATTGAATTGAGATGGTAGATGTGTTTTTGTTGTTGACTTTTTTTTTTTTTTTAATTTGTTATGATTATGGTGTAAATGCTCAATGCTGTACACATTTAAGTTGACGTAAGCAGTGTATTAGTTGAAAAGGATAGGCAAAAAAATACGCTTTTGCTTCTAGCCTATTCCTTTTTTGTTTTTTATGTTTATTACAACTGATGTACTGAGTACAATGACTGATGTAAAACCAAAAATAAATTCATTCATTCATTCATTGTTTCAAAGACGATTGTTTAAATGTAGACGTCGGTGACTTTGAGATTGACCCTTAAATGTCAATCAAGGTCAAAGGTCATGGACCCAAATGAAAGTCCATATATGACTTCCTACCAGTGCTCAATAGTAACTGTATTAACATCTGTAACCATTTCCATATTGTAAGTCATCAAAACATGGCTCATTATAAGTAAAGACCAAAAAAAAAACAAAGGTCAAAAATTTAAAAATCTAAATTTGTCAAAACCGTGAACTAACTATATAGACATTGTCCCAAGGAAGCAACATGAGAAATGTAAAATGAACCCGACCAGTAGTTTCGGAGAAGACTGTTGAAATGTTAGGATTTTTGACCTTGAGTTTGACCCCTTAAGGTCACTGAAGGTCGAATGGACCCAAATGAAAGCTTATATATGCCTTCCTATCAGTGATCAATAGCAGCTATATTGATAACACTGGTCAACAGCAAATTTATTGTTTCAGTTTTTTGAGCTGATTTAGGATAATTTTGGTGTGCTGAATCCAAAAATCACATTAATTTTGCTCAATCAGGTCAACTTTCTGAACTATGCTACATATTGGCTTTTTAACATTTTTGCTTACATTTATGGGCATTTTCACATCATATGATACAAAATTCTTTCATATTTCTTGCAATAAATGACTTCTGAAGATTTTACTTTTGCCAATTTATGATTCATGTTTTTTTTAATATTACAGGTGAATGAAATGGCTTCGACTAGAAGATCTTGCAAAAATAAGCCTGACTTATTCTGCTACATCTGCGGTGAATACACCATTGTACCTAACAGGAATCAAGTCATAAGTTTCATAAAGTGTGCTTACCAATCTTATTTTGGTATTAATTATTATACTTTGTGAGAAGATCAAATTTTTCAAAATCAAATTAGCAGAAAAACCTGACCTGATTGAGAAAAACAGATGTCATTTTTGGATTTAGCGGTGCAAAATGGTCCTAATTCAGTTGAAAAAAACCTAGACAACTTGCAAAAAACATTTTTTTGTAACCCAGTATAATATATAAAGAAAAATTCCAAAATCAAAATTGGTCAAAACCGTGAACACACTTTGTAGATACTGTCAAAAAGGCATTACATAAGAAAAGTAAAATGAACCCGACCTGTAGTTTCAGAGAAGATTGTTGAAATGTAGACTTTGGTGACCCCTTAAGGTCACTGAAGGTCAAATGGACCCAAATGAAAGCTTATATATGACTTCCTATCAGTGATCAAGAGTAAGTATATTGATAATATATAAAGAAAAATTTAAAAATCAAAATTGGTCAAAAATGTAAACACACTTTGTAGATACTGTCCAAAAGACGTTACTTAAAAAATGTAAAATGAACCCGACCTGTAGTTTCGGAGAAGATGATGTTTTAGAAATTGTCAACCAAGACATCAACAAAGAGGACGCCCAAATAAAATCCTAAAATGAACATTAACATGGGATTTATTTTATTAAAAGGTGCTTTGTACATTGTTATAAACTATTAAATGATTAGTGGACACGTTCAGTTCCAGTCAGTATGTTTTTTCTTTTTAATAATTCTAGTAAATACATGTATGTTAAATACGACGTGTATTTGGATGTAGTTTCAGACATCAGTGACTCCATGTGGACTGTTTCTTAGACATTTTTATGTAACAGATTGTGAAGGAAAATCTATTCTGATACTTCCCAGAATGTGTTGTAATCGAGGCATGTTCTAATTTCATGTGGTTTTTTTTTTTGTTTTTTTTTTTTGCAGATTTTTTAGGAAAGTGGAGTCTGTCTGTGCCTCGGTCTTTGTTCTAGTGGAGGTAAAAATCAGGTTAGGTGCTGGGATGTCAAATCGACGTGGCAGGTTGTTGTGAGCCGTCTTGTGCCCTAATTAGAAAAAAGGCAGCCAAATGAAGCACTAGTCACCTGAGATGAAGGACACATCCTCTGTGCCAGGAGACGCTTCACATTTGATTTTTTATTTATATTTCTGTGCCGTGTGATACTGGGGGAGTTAAAAAAGAAGTGGGTCAATGAGCAGATTTGCAGAAACCAACTTTGAAACATCCGTGTTGTCTGTCTGTCTCTGGTTAAACATAGTTTTGTATCCGATTCCCCGGTGCCGATTACTCATTAAAAATGTTTAACAACATTTTAATTGAAGAATTAATTACCTTCGGCTGGGCAAAATCCTCCTAAATTTCATCTGGGGAGTCATCAAATGTGCAGAGGAGCAGCCGCCGATGAAGTGTCGGAGAGTGGGAGTGGGTGGTGGTGGTGGTGGTTGGCGCAGGAATATTACATCAGCAAGGAAATGTAGTCCATTGTGAGTCAACGACGAGAAAACGCACGTGAGAATTCATGAGTAAACAACAGTGAGTAAACACGTACGATGTTCCCTGCAACGTGTGATTCCATCGCCAAGTCCCTGCCAAAGCAAACAGCGTTCACAGGCGCTGCATTATTCACAGCCCCTGACTCCGAAACACAAAAAGAAGGTCAGGAGGGAGAAAAAAATGGAAATATTAACCTGTTTTTATACCAGTGTTCTGGTTATCCCCAAATCTGTGCAAACACCCACAGAAAGTTGACACATATTCCCTGTTTTTGCTGAACAGGTGTGGGTTTACTCATTCACACAGTATTAATCTAAACCTATGAGTCACTGTGGCTTTCTGAGCTGCACTTGCAATTGTTGTTCATTCCTGAATTATTGTCTTATTTTTTTTATTTTTTATTTTTTGTATGCCTAAGCCCTGGCACTGGCCAAAATGTGCAAAAAGCCAGTACAATGTGAATTATGTGCAATAAGTCATGCAATAATCCTCTGTTATGCAATGTTTATTCATTATTTATCCAAACATAAAAGCACTATTTTTATATAAACACGAGTTCAGAGATCTACATATCTTTTATGTTGTGTCTATTCATTATAATTAAATATATATATATATATATATATATATAGGGGGAGGGGGGGTTATATTCAGTGACAGGAGAGTAGTACTCCTAATTTCATTGCAATAGATTTGGCTGTTCCATTCTATTCTATTCTATTCTATTCTATTTTGTTCTGTTCTATTCTATTCTGTTCTATTCTATTCTATTTTATTTTGTTCTATTCTATTCAATTCTATTTTGTTCTGTTCTATTCTATTCTATCCTATTCTATTTTGTTCAATTGTATTCCAATCCAATCTATTCTATTCTATTCTATTCTATTCTATTCTATTCTATTCTATTCTATTCTATTCTATTTTGTTCAATTGTATTCCAATCCAATCTATTCTATTCTATTCTATTCTATTCTATTCTATTCTATTCTATTCTATTTTGTTCAATTGTATTCCAATCCAATCTATTCTATTCTATTCCATTCTATTTTATTTTGTTCTGCTCTGTTCTATTTTGTTCTGTTCTATTCTATTCTATCCTATTCTATTTTGTTCAATTGTATTCCAATCCAATCTATTCTATTCTATTCTATTCTATTCTATTCTATTCTATTCTATTCTATTCTATTCTATTCTATTCTATTCTATTCTATTTTGTTCAATTGTATTCCAATCCAATCTATTCTATTCTATTCTATTCTATTCTATTCTATTCTATTCTATTCTATTCTATTCTATTTTGTTCAATTGTATTCCAATCCAATCTATTCTATTCCATTCTATTTTATTTTGTTCTGCTCTGTTCTATTTTGTTCTGTTCTATTCTATTCTATCCTATTCTATTTTGTTCAGTTGTATTCCAATCCAATCTATTCTATTCTATTCTATTCTATTCTATTCTATTCTATTCTATTCTATTCTATTCTATTCTATTTTGTTCAATTGTATTCCAATCCAATCTATTCTATTCTATTCTATTCTATTCTATTCTATTCTATTCTATTCTATTCTATTCTATTCTATTCTATTCTATTTTGTTCAATTGTATTCCAATCCAATCTATTCTATTCTATTCCATTCTATTTTATTTTGTTCTGCTCTGTTCTATTTTGTTCTATTCTATTCTATCAATTTTGGAACAAGAGTTGAGCAATTTAGCCGAAATTTACTTTGCATCAAAATCTGAATTTTTCATGACATATATTGATTGATTGATTGATTGATTGATTTATCCTTTATTATTATTATTATAATTATTATTATTATTATTATATGCAAGGCAAATATTTCGTGTAAATACGTGTGTAGACAACATCTATGGTTAAACTTTGCAGATTCATGGTACAAACTCTGATGCAAATTGTGGCAAAATAATGAAATTAGCTAATTTGGGGGAAATAAAGACGACATTATCTATTATCACCACTGAATAGATCACATGGCATTTACTTGGAACTCAACACACCAAAAAGGTTCAGGTGAAAAAAGGAACTTTAATTGGATTTGTTCATAAATGCTGCGTTCAGGTGCATCAGGTCATAACATTTAGTCCAAATTACATGTTCATGCTCATAAACCCGATGTAGCTGCTTGCAACTATAGTTTTGAGGGATAGACGAGTGTTACATGTACAGACTGTGACTGAGGCAAACTTATCAATATGTTGAAATATGTGATTTAATCTATATAAAGTGGAACTGGGACTCATTATAATTAATACAATAGGTCAAAGGTGATTAAATATAATAACATACAATACAATAACATGGAATAATAAGAGGAATGGGGAATTTTTGGGAAACAGTGTAAAATATATCTGAGTTATTACCAATTTAAACTATATTTACCCACAAATGCCCATTTTTGCCGTATTTTATCAATATATATATTTACCATATTTACTATACAATAGAAGAAGGAATGTTCTGTAATTAGAAGGAAGAGTTAGCAAATTCCCATATATGTATATTAACAATTATCACAATGGATTTAAAATTAATATTTATTTACATTTTAACCGTTTTTAATCCAAACAATCAATGGCGACCAAATCCATCTACTGATCTAAACTGTTTAATACCTATTGATCCATTAATTCTATCAATACCAGTAAATAATTGGTGTAAAATGCCGTTTGTCATCTTTTCATGGTCATTAGATATGACCCATTTGGACGTTCAGATGTTTTGACCACTAACAGTGGATGGAGACACACAATGACAAAAACAGCAAATGTGATCAATGAAAAGGAAAAAAAAAAGAATAATAAATCAATAAAAGAATAAGTGCCATAAAAAAGCCACAAACTGAAAAAAAATTAAGAGAAAAATAACAAAAGTGGCAAGAAAATTTAGAGAAAATAAACAAAATAACGAACAAAAACAAATAAAATAATTTAAAAAATGAACAAAATTAATAAAAAATGTGCAAAATAAATGACCTGTTTGGACGTTCAGAGGCTCTGTGGTTACCGTGGAAACACCGTCATCTTCTACAACACTGATTCACCAGTAAAACCCATAAAGTTGGATCAATTACAGTGGCCAGAAACGCTGGGTTTTATGTTCAGTTATTGATAAATTTGACTGAAAAAGTCATTTTTTCACTGGCTTTGATAAAATAACCCTCAACTTTAACCTGAACTTTTATGAACATCTTCATGATCTGTAACTTAAATATAGGAAAATACTGGATTTTCACTTAAATATACATGTACTGATCACATACTGAGTCCCAGTTACACATTATCTATCAAGAATAAATGACATTATTACTATCGTTGCATGAGAAAAGGTAAAAATATTATATTCCAACTTCACGTGCATGTGTATTTACTTATTAGAACACATATTAATAGCATATTGTCGCTAACTAATAATCATAATAATTTATTAGTGCCTTATTTGCACTAAATATTTTCTTTGTAACTTGTTTATTCATATTAAGTTCAGACTGTGCTTGGACCTGGTTATAGCTGCTTGCAGATGTAGTTTTTTTAGACATGATCAGTAACTCACTAAATATTTGATTTTGAAGTACAACAAGAAAGTGTCACATTCCTAAAATAAGCGTAAGTAATTATAAGTAATAAGTCTTTTTTTTCAGATTTTTCAAGAAATACAAAAAACTGAACCACAAATTAAGTATTTGATGATTTAGGTGAAATAAGTTCAACACGATTTTCCTACAGTGGGATTGAAAAAGTTTTATCTCATACTAAAAATGTAGAAAGAAAGAAAAGTCTTTATTCTTAAAATGAAAACAAATTATTTCATTGTTTGTTCATTTACATCAAACATATATTTGTAAAATCATTGCCTAAGTCATTTTTGACAGAAAAAAGAAATTGCCTAAATTTTTGTGTGTTTCATGAAAAATCTAGACAAAAACTATAAAAAATAAAATAAAATAAAAAACAGTAGTGAAAAGAACGCAACTGCACATTGGAAAGTATTAGTAGAAACACGTAGCAAAGTATCGTTAATAACTAGCGGTTCTAGACGTGGTTGTTTTTACGCTGTCGTGTATTTGTGCATGCTGTACAACATTTGTCCAGCAGTCACCGCCAAAGTGTTCTGGCCATAGTAACGTGATTGTAAGGCTACTGTATTCTAAATTACTAATATCTCCCAAAATATTGGTACTATCAACTTCCCATTTTCACTAGTCTGTTCCTTAACCAAAAAATACATAAATATGACAAACTGCAGCAGTCAGCTGTGTACGAATTATATGTGAATGCCTGGAGACACACACACACACACACACACAAAGGCCACTTGGCTTTAATGATATAGATAAGAATCTTATTATGTTATAATATTATAATATATAATATTATAGTATGCACAATATGTGTATATATACACATTTTTTTTAAAATAACCAGAATGAAAGTGATGATAAAGTGATAATAGTAATAGTAGTCATAACAACAATATATAAGTACTATAAGTATAGAACAGCAATAATAATAATGATTAAATAAATTAATAATAATAATAATAATAATCATCATCATCATCATCATCATCATCATCATCATCATCAGTGGTGACATAACTAAATTACCACCAAACATTACACACTGAAATAAAAACAATGAACCCCGTTTCTTTCACCATATAACTGCCTTGTCGATCTAACTCTGTTGTCATATATTAAATGTGTTAAACTGTTATAAATGCTGGATGAAGTTTGCAGAATAAGCCATGTAGTTTGTGTGGAATGTCAGCGTGTGGCTCGTTCTTTCCATGTTTAGATTGACATCAGTTTCTCATTAATAATCCTCTTTTGTGCTTGTCGATGCTAAACCCTGTGACTTCACCCCCCCTTTGTCTGTCTCCTCTTCCTCCCCTTGCCTCCTATTTAGCCCATGCATTTGATTAGTTAATCACCCCCCCTACCCTACCCCACCCCACCCCACCCCCCCACCTCCACCCCCCAGTCCTCAGGTGGAGGCAGAGCGCTCGGGCTTCTCATCCAGCCAAGCTGTTCTTTTGGAAGGGAAAGGAGGCAGCTGTGTTTACAGCCCGGGTCCTGGCGTACATTTAGCAGAATCTATTATTCATATCGCTCAGTATCAGAGCGAGATCTCCAGCCACCTGTCTCGCTGACAAGCTCGCCCCCTTTTGTGGCGCTTTCCGTTCGGAGCAAATTACGCTCGTCTTGATGAATTGAGTTTTTATGAGCGTTGCTGTAGCGCCTGGGCATCCTCGCGCTGAGCCAGGGACCATCAGGGGCCCGGGGAGATTTTTCTAGTCAATGGGCAAACGTTTGGAAGAATGTCGACTCAGGAGGGAAAAAAAAAAACAGAGGAAATCAGTGGTTTTTACCTAGTGTTCATGTGTGTCAGGGTGAACGCTGTCCACTGCCGCAGCTGCATCACAAATACTCATACTGCAGTACTTCACAGGTACTTGAGTGTGTACTTTACCTTCTACTCCCATATACACCAGTATGTGGACATGCTGAATTCAGTCATAATATAAATATTGTTTAATATTGGGATAAACGTCATTGCATTTAAATTATCTTTGCTTCTAAAATGCCTCAGAGACGGTTTTCAACACTGATTTTCTTTTTTTTTTCCTATGATTTTAAATGTTCTACCTCTAAATTGCTAAAATACTGCCAAAAATTATTTTTTCTACCGTAACTAACCATCTACTTTCCTCAAATCTCACTTAAGAAGAACAATGTCTCATTAAACTTGAAGGAAATATTGATGTTTTTATGTCAAATCAGCCTGAACAGGACATGTGACAGCTGTTGTTCGTGTTTCCGAAAAATCTGAAAAAAACAAAAAACTATTTATTTATGATTATTTTACGAAAGTGACTATGTAAGCTATGAATTAAAGCAAGAACTTTTTTTTTTGTTTTTTTTGGGTAGATTAGAATAGATTAGATTAGATGCAACCTAATTGCCATGTACAAATACAAAGTAATGAAATGCAGTTTAGCATCTAACCAGAAGTGCAATCAGTAGACAGTATGTATTTTCATTTATTTATTTATTGGTTTATTTAACAGAGACATTGTAGAGTTATAATACAGCTTTAGTATATTGGGATAAATATCATTACATTGGTCAGTTAGGTTTAAATTATCTTTGCTTCCAAAATGCAGCAGAGATGGTTTTCAACACTGATTTTTTTTTTTTTTTTTGGTTTTAAATGTTCTACCTCTAAATTGCTAAAATATTGCAAATAATATTTTTTCTACCAAAACTAACCATCTACTTTCCTCACATCTCACTTAAGAAGAACAATCTCTCATTAAACTTGAAGGAAATATTGATGTTTTTATGTCAAATCAGCATCAACAGGACATGTGACAGCTGTTGTTTGTGTTTCCGAAAAATCTGAAAAAAAAAAAAAAAAAAAAAAATTATGATTATTTTACGAAAGTGACTATGTTAGCTATGAATTGAAGCATGAACTTTTTTTTTTTTTTTTGGGTAGATTAGATTAGAATAGATTAGATTAGATTAGATGCAACCTAATTGCCATGTACAAATACAAAGTAATGAAATGCAGTTTAGCATCTAACCAGAAGTGCAATCAGTAGACAGTATGTATTTTCATTTATTTATTTATTATTTATTGGTTTATTTAACAGAGACATTGTAGCGTTATAATACAGCTTTAGTATATTGGGATAAATATCATTACATTGGTCAGTTAGGTTTAAATTATCTTTGCTTCCAAAATGCATCAGAGATGGTTTTGACTTAATTTCTTTCAATATTTATTTATTTTTTTTAATCTATGACTATGATTTTAAATGTTCTACCTCTAAATTTCTAAAATATGTTCCTGCTCTGACTGTAAATGATAATTTTCTACCACAACTAACCGTCTACTGTCTTCACATCTCCCATTAAACTTTAAGGAAGTATTGATTTTTTTTATTTTTTTTATCATAAATCATCATAAACAGGACATCTGACAGCTGTAGACATGATGTGTCCCAATATTTATGTCCACACAGTTTATAAATATCAACATTTCCTTAAAGTTTGATGGGAGATTTTTCCTCCTAAGTCAGAAGGTTTCATGTTCATATTTGTTCAGGTTATTCACATTTTTTGTTACAGGATAGTTTATAAGCGTAAACATTTTACTGTTTCACACTAAAACAAAGAGAACAATTTGTAGTTGTCATTATTTAATGGTTATTATGTTTTTATTTTACTGGTCAGACCCACTTTAGATCAAACTGGTCTGAATGTGGAACCTGAAATAAAATGATCTTCACAAATTCATCTCATGGGCCGGATTGGAGCCTTGGGTGGGCCGGTTTTGGCCCACGGACCGTATGTTTAACACCTGTGGTTTAGTGGATCGGAAGTTATTAAACATTTCAGATCGGTGTTTTGGTCTTTGAGCGTTAATATAACATGAGGTTCATTTTCTTTGCACCTAAAACAACCACTAAAAACCTCCTTCATAGTCTTCTCCTCTGCATTAAACCCTCATTTGTTCAGCTTTCTGTTTTCATACTGTCCTTCCACCTCTCTCTCTCTCTCTCTCTCTCTCTCTCTCTCTCTCCTCCTTTATCCTATTTATTGTTTACCTCTCTCGCCCTTAAACCTTTGTTGGGCAAGTGACTATTTTTGGTCATTTCAGCACACATTACAAGACAGTGACAGCGACAGTTACAGTGAGTCAACAATCCCACGTCCAATGTGGTTTACTTTTAGTTATCTATTTATTTGGCCACATATGGGCAAGGAACCGAATATGGTAACTTCATTGACCTTGATTTTTTTACATGACAACAATACATTTTGACAAATTTCACCAAAAATAATAGTCTTACGCCCTCCGTTAAGACGCTAAGGTTTACATGTTGGATTTCAGAGTATTTCTATGAGCGTACGATAAAGGGTTAAGGCGGCGACGAACAAAGGCTTCGATCAGGATTCATGGAGTCGGAGCTACCTGATGAGTCCGCCAGCGAAACTATCTCCCCCGTCTGACTGTGTGTGAACATTTTTAATTAACGAGGAGGTGCGTTAACTCCATGATAAGCACCCCTGATAACTTATAACATGATTCATAATTTATAAAGATTTTTGCTTTCATCTCCACTAGTTTGCATAAAACTAATTACTCCGTAAATGGTATTCATTACAAAATATAGTGTTTTTTTTTTTTTTCTCTTTGCATACGGGTGTGTGAATCACAGCGCCCCGGCTACCCGGTGTAGCTCTGGGACTGGTTCGCATGCAGAGAAGAAAGGTAATGAAGAGTTGTTAGAGGCGGCGTCAGGGGCAGACCTGCCTGTCTCTGTTTGTACTCACTGAGCATGTTATGCAGCTTTACATTCATTATTCCAAGCGCTACAAGCAGCAGCACGGCCCGCTTTGTACCAGTTTATATTTAACCTGTTTTATGCAGGTGAACCGCAGCCCGAGGCCTGAGCGCCGACACATGCATGAGAGGTTTGGTTCAGCGGCTGAAGAGGAAAAACAGCAGAAAATAGGGAAAATATCAACTGTCAAAATAGGATGGTTTGTGATACTGCTTCACATTTTAGGTTTGAGGCACTATTTCTAGCCACAGAGTAAAAACATAAGGTATGTCTGCCTTGAGCTGAAAAAAAAAAAGGTTGAAAACGCTCTTAAAATTTTACAGTGTCAAATATTACCATGAAATATCAGCTTTTTTGTTTCCAAACATGTGGCTGCATCAGACACATACAGACACAACATTACCTACTTCTTATTAAATGTTTATACATGTTTTTTTTTCTTGTTTTGTTAAGACTGTCTGATATAATACACAATATGCTACACATATATTAGGTATTTATATTATACAAGCTAGCTAATATTAGCATCTTTGCTCATTCATTTGACTGATCCATAAAAAAACACGTTAATTGGGTAAAAATCTTTTATCCTACATATTTTATTTGATGTAAAACCAAAGTTTGAACAAGGCAGCCACATAAATTGGACAATAACATGATTTATATTACATGGATGTACAGTTATGGAAAAAAGTTTTTGGTCACACTTAAAATGTAACACAATCTCAAATATTACAGTGAAATATCTGCTTTTTTGTGTTTCCAAACATGTGGCTGCATCAGACACACACAGACACAACATTACCTACTTCTGATTACATGTTTATACGTGTTTTTTTTTTTCTTGTTTTGTTAAGACTGTCTGATATAATACACGATATGCTACACAACATATATTATGTATTTATATTACACAACCTTGGTTAGCTGACTAGCTAACATTAGCTACAGTTAGCCCACTATCTAAATATGATGGTTTGTGACACTGTGTCACATTTTATATCTAAAGTACTGTTTCTGGCTTGAAAGTAAAAACATATATGTCTGGCTTGAGCCAAAAAATGTACAATTATGGAAACAAATGGTTTCAGAAACCCTTAACATTTTACACTTTCCCAGATATTACTGTGAAATATCTGCTTCCAAACATGTGGCTGCATCAGACACACACACACAAATACATTACCTCCTTCTTATTAAATGTTTATACATGTTTTTTTCTTCTCTTGTTAAGATGGTACAAATATATTTGTGTTTACATTGCAAAAGCTTGGTTAGCTCTGCGGCTAACATTAGCATTTAGCTCACTAGCTAATATTAGCATCTCAGCTCATTCATTTGACTGATCCAACATATGAAACATGTTCACTGGATAAAAATCTTTTATCCTACATATCTTATTTGATGTAAAACCATAGATTGAACAGGGCGGCCATATGAATTGGACAATAACATGATTTATATTGCATGGGTGTACAGTTGTGGAAAAAAGGTTTTGGTCACACTTAAAATGTTAAACAATCTCAAATATTACCGTGAAATATCTGCTTTTTTTGTGTTTCCAAACATGTGGCTGCATCAAACACACACACACAACATTACCTACTTCTGATTACATGTTTATTTCTTGTTTTGTAAGGACTACTTGACACGATACAAGATATGCTACAAATGTTTTAGCTTTTTATGGTTAAAATGCTTTTTTAGCTGTCCGGCTAAGATTAGCTACAGTTAGCTAATTATCTAAATATGATGGTTTGTGATACTGCGTCACATTTTATGTTGAAGGCACCATTTCTAGCCTGGAAGTAAAAACATATACACTATGTGTGGATTGAGCTACAAAAAAAGACAGGTTGAAAATGCTCTTAAAATTTTACACAATCTCAAATATTACAGTGTAATATTAGCTTTTTTGTGTTTTGAAACGTGGTTGCTTCAGACACAAACAAATTACCTAATTTGAACTGAATCTTTTTACATGTTTCTTTTTTCCTGCTTTGTTAAGACTGCTTGACTTAAAGGAGTGATATTTTGTGTGTTTAAATGGAATTCTTCATTTTCCAACATTTCTCTGTGGTCTACATAAACTGTAAATGCTCTGCTTGGGTCTGAATTCTTCATTAATTCAACTCCACAGCTCCATCTTCAACCCTATTTCTGAGTAATGACACCAGAAAGGTGGTTTGGAGCGCTGGCCCTTTAAATGCACATGAGACACTTCAGGCCCCGCCCCCTCCAGGTTGTTGACTTTGCTGCTCTGTCCTGTTCAACCAACAACTGAACATTTTCGGTAATTGGCTCGAAGTTTGGACATATTTTCAGTGTGGACTACAACCGCTGCTGCTGACAAACAATTATGTCGTACTCAGAATTGTTCATCGGAAGTCCTGACCTTATATGTGCAAATGTTGTGATGTAACTAGCTATAGACGTAACAAAAAATTAAGCAGGGATTGAAATGGGTTGTAGAAATCCCCTCGATTTTTGCCAAAATGAATATAAAGATAGCTTTGCAGCACTTGGAGGGTTCAAATTCAAACTGTATGAACTATTAGGGTCCAAATACACAAATAAATGAACCGAAGACTAATAACAGTGGGTTTAGCAAAATGTGACCCCTTTAATACAAGACATGCTACAAATATTTTAAGGTTTCCATTAAAAAATCTTGGTTAGCTTGTCGGCTAACATTAGCTCCAGTTAATATTAGCATCTTAGCTTATTCAACTGATTGATCCACAGTTCACTAATGCATGTAATGTATCACAAACACATGAGGGTGAACAAACTTTTTTTCCGATCACTGTATTTGAGCTCGTTGAGTTGAGTTTATTCGGGGTTAAATTACCAACACGAACACTAAAAAAGTTAAGTCTAAAGAGTTAATATTGATAAATATGGTTTAATGATGGTTATTTGTTTGGCTATTTCACATTATCTGGTGTTTCAGTTTTTCTTTTCATTAATGTAATGGCATATTATGGTGCATTTATTAAAATTATAGAACTCCAACACAGAAAACAGTGGGTGGATATGGCACTAAATGATGGAATATGTAGGTCTGGGTAGAGTCTGTGTAATAGATGTCGCACATTTCACATTAAACTTTTATTCTTATCTGCGTACATGCTATAATTTTACAATTTTGCATTTTAATGATGAGTCAAGGTCTATAAAACTATAATAAAATGTAAGAACAAACTGATCCTTAGTCATCAGTTACTTGTTTTGATATGTGGCACTGTTGACACTTTAAAAAACTGAGCAGATTTTTGTGACAAGAATAGATGACACAAAGATCTGTGTCAGAAGTGCAAAAAAAAAAAAAAAAAAAAAATAGTGATGATGGATGTTACATGGACTGTGATGAATACAAACGCAGATCTCACTGTTATGACATAAAATTCTGCCACTATCAACACTTTTCTGTGGTCGTGAAGTCGTGATCCATGTGTATTTGTCAAAAAATAAACTCATAAGCGCACGTGCATTGTCATCACAACCTTTGTTTGAAGGCAAAATATAGATATATTTTCTATTATTTCAGTATTTTCTAAACGGCTCTTCAGTTTTTACACCTCATACACTTGAGTTTCATCGTCCTTATACCATCTGTGTTTGTATATTTTTACTCAATGCACTAAGTAAATATGTGTGTCCATATATTTTATCCAGTTTTACAATGTGAATATGAAATCGACCTTTCGTCTTTCAGCCTATAACACTTCTACAACCCAAGACTGGGCATTTAGAGTGGTGTTTAAATCTTTAGTCTGAAACTGTTTTCTCGCAAAATAGACAAAATCTCAGTAAATCATTGTTTTTAACACTGCATTACATTGAATTGTGACTGTACTGTATCACCTGATGAACGTCTATAAAGAAAAAAGACAACTATATACTTTAAAACACAGGTGTCAAACATGCGGCCCGGGGGCCAAATTTGGCCCGCCAAAGGTTCCGTTCCGGCCCTGCAGGATGAAAGTGCAAAACTGAACCTGAACAGTCCAGGTTGTCAAAATCCTTTTGGTTCAGGTTCCACATACAGACCAATGGGATCTACAGTAAAAATAACAACAATAACCCATAAATAATGACAACTACAAATTTTCTTTGTGAAAAAATTATGTGGAAAAAATTTAAGTGAAAATAAGTAACATTACACAGTGAAAATATTTACATTTACAAAACTATTTTTTCACGATAAAATGCAAATAAATACATAAATAAAAACAAAGATGAACAACCCAAAATGTGCAATTTGAACAATATTGTGCCTGTTACTAAATGTTTAGTGCATTTATGGATCCACTGTGATCTGGAGTTGTGTTAATAATAATAAGAGATGGAATATTGTAGAAATTGTTCAAATTTTAGTTCCAAATTCCAAAATTTTAACAATATTCTACCTGTTACCAAATGTTTATGTAACATTGTGTGTAAATGTACATGTATAAATAATAAGTCGAGGCATACTATTGTTAAAATTGCACTAATTTTTCAAATGAAATTTCTGTTTTTTCAGGTTATTCACATCTTTTCTTTTTTGTAAAATGTAAATATTTTCATAATTTAAATGGGGTTTTTTGTACTTAAACAAAATGAACAACATGGATTTGTCATTATTTCTAAGTTATTAAGTCATTATTTTACTGGTCTGGCCCATTTGAGATCAAATTGGGCTGAATAAGGCCCCTGGACCAAATTGAGTTTGACGCCCCTGCTTTAAAAGAACTGAAAATGTAATTTAAAGTAACATATAGTGGATAATACTAAAGTGGAGGGATTAAAGTGATTAAAAAGTAGCTTATTCTGTCAAACATTTACTACAAGTGTAATAAACTAACAAAATGATATAGCTTAACTACTTTACAAGCAAGAAACACATAAAAAAAAAAAAAAAAAATATTCAACTTTAAACAAGAGTAAGGGAGTAATTTAATTTGATAATAATCCTGTAAAAAATCTGTTTTCCCAGTTCTGTTAGTGATTCTAGACAGCGAACGGTTTAACTGTTGGAGTCAATTGACTTTAGTGACACAGGTTGTGGTTTTAATCTCAGCCTGGGACACTGTACTTATCTGTGACTGGGTTTAATAATAAATACTTTCACTGTTGAAAAATGAATCCCAGGAAATGCTGCACCATTTTCGGACAGTCAGAATTGGGTGTTTAACGACAGATGTGCGTCCGATGTTGAACGGATACTAAGGTTTCGTCCAACAATAATGCAGATATTTTGCAAAATAGCTTTTTTTATCCACATTTGGGCCTGTTGTTCACGCATGAACTCCACTTTTTGTGTATCTGTGTGTTCGGAGGAAACATTAGGGACTGGAAAACGATGGAGTCACAGCCCATTTTACTCATGTCTGTTATTTGTGTAGTGAAGCTGAAACATCAAATCCACATGTATATGACCTGCAGTGGCTCGTGGTCAGCAAAACCCCTTCATGAGGATAATATATGTAGTGTTTCTACTTTAAAAGAACCAAAAATGACCTAAAATGACCTTAAATATGGCCTCATTTTATAAAGGCAGCACTTTTAAAAGAGTAATCCAACACATTTTGATATTATTGCCCCATAATATACCCATGAAAAGTGAAAAAACAGTAAAACTTAAGGTAAAAGACACTAAGAATACTAACAAATCTACCTATACTACTCTTATTTCCATAAGGTAAGTTTCAGAGCAGTTAAAGGAGGCATATGTAATATTTGTACTTTGAAATAACCAAAAATGACCTCACTGAAAACGTAGAGATTGTTAAACACCCTATTTTGTCCATGTGCGTTTTGTCTTTGTGTAATGAAACTGCAGCTGAAACATCAACATTAAAGCCTCGGCATCTGCTACGTCCACTATTATCCAACACTAACTATGGACAGGAGCAGGCATGTTTTGTGTTGTTATGGCAACAGAGATATCTCACAAAATTAAGGTCGTGTGGACTCCAATAATGGTGGTCCAGGTCGTGACAGGAAACGGAATATAAGGTGGAATAAGGAAAACTGCAGCGACTGCTTCAAAAATACGACCAGTGTCCCTGTATCTGAGCAGGAGGTTCTATCAAGAACCAATAATAAGTTGAATTTGTGGGGTTGTCAGGTTCTGTCTCTATGTTAGAGTCCTGTGGTCCTGATGCAAAAGAAGTGGGTGGTACTTTCACTGGAGGAGAACTCAACTAATTCAATCAAAGTCCATATTTGACTTCTATCAGTGCTCAATAGGAAATATATTGATATCTGTAACCATTTACATGTTATAAACCATCAAAATACGGACCATTATAGGTAAACGCACATTTTAAATATTTCAGAACTTCGTCAAAAATGTAAAAATAAAAATTTGTCAAATCTATGAATAAACTTTGTAGACACTGTCTCAAGGAAACCACATATAAAATTTGAAATTATCCAAACAGCAATTTCAAAACAGAAGATTGTTGAAATGTAGACACTGTTGACCTTGAGTTTGACCCTTCGAGGTCACTGCTTAATAGTAACTATACTGATATCTCTAACTATCTCCAAGTTATACACATCAAAACATGGACAATTATAAGTTAAAGCACATTTGCAATATTTCAGAAATTTGTCAAAAATCAAAAAATTGCCAAAACTGTGAAAAAAAAATTGTAGACATTGTCCCAAGGAAGCTACAAGTAAAATTTGAAAGGAATCCGACCAGTAGTTTTGAAGAAGAAGATTGTTGAAATGCAGACATTGGCGACCTTAAGTTTGACCCTTTAAGGTCACTCAAGGTCAAAGCTCATGGACCCAAATGAAAGTCCATATATGACTTCCTATTAGTGATCAATAGGAACTATATTGATATCTGTAACCATTTCCATGTTATAAACCATCCAAATATGGACCATAGATATTTCAGAAATTCATCCAAAATCGAAAAATAAAAATTTGTCAAAACTATTAATACACTTTGTAGACATTGTCTCAAGGAAATCACATATAAAATTTGAAATTATCCAACCAGCAACTTTAATAAAGAAGACTGTTGAAATGTAGACATTGGTGACCTTGAGTGTGACCCTTCAAGATCACTCAAGGTCAAAGGTCATGGACCCAAATGTAAGTCCATATATGACTTCCTATCAGTGCTATACTTTACTACTACGATATTGATATCTGTAACCATTTCCATGTTATAAACCATCCAAATATGTCCCATAAATATTTCAGAAATTCGCAAAAAATTGTAAAATAAAAATTTGTCAAAATTGTAAATAACCTTTCTAGACATTGTCCCAAGGAAAGGGAATATAAACTCTTCACTGTCATTGAAGGTCAAAGGTCATGAACTTAAATGTAAGTTCATATATGACTTCTATCAGAGATCAATAGGAACTATACTGATACCTGTAACTGTTTACATGTTATACACATCAATATATGGACCATTATAAGTTAAAGCACAATTGTAACATTTCAAAAAATTTGTCAAAAATCTAAAATTGTAAAAACTGTGGAAAAAAAAACTATGTCGCTATTGTCCCGAGCAAGCTACAAATAAAATTTGAAATGAATCCGATCAGTAGTTTTGGAGAAGACTGTTCAAATGTAGACACTGGTGACCTTGAGTTTGACCATTCAGTGTCACTCCAGGTCAAAGGTCATGGACTCAAATCAGTGATCAATAGGAACTATATTGATATCTGTAACCATTTCCATGTTATAAACCATCCAAATATGGACCCTGGATATTTCAGAAATTCGTCAAAAATCGAAAAATAAAAATTTGTCAAAACTTTTAATACACTTTGAAGACATTGTCTCAAGGAAATCACATATAAAATTTGAAATTATCCAACCAGCAATTTCGAAAAAGAAGATTGTTCAAATGTAGACATCGGTGACCTTGAGTGTGACCCTTCGACGTCACTCAAGGTCAAAGGTCATGGACCCAAATGGAAGTCCATATATGACTTCCTGTCAGTGCTCAATAGGAACTATATTGATATTTGTAACTGTTTAAATGTTATAAACCATCCAAATATGTCCCATAAATATTTCAGAAATTCGTAAAAAATTTAAAAATAAAAATTTGTCAAAACTGTAAATAGCTTTTGTAGACATTGTCCCAAGGAAAGGGAATATAAACTCTTCAATGTCATTGAAGGTCAAAGGTCATGGACCCAAATTAAAGTCCATATATGACTTCTATCAGTGATCAATAGGAACTATATTGATATCTGTAACCATTTACATGTTATAAACCATCCAAATATGGACCATAGATATTTCAGAAATTCGTCAAAAATCAAAAAATAAAAATTTGTCAAAACTTTTAATACACTTTGAAGACATTGTCTCAAGGAAATCACATATAAAATTTGAAATTATCCAATCAGCAATTTTTATAAAGAAGACTGTTGAAATGTAGACATTGGTGACCTTGAGTGTGACCCTTCAAGATCACTCAAGGTCAAAGGTCATGGACCCAAATGAAAGTCCATATATGACTTCCTATTAGTGATCAACAGTAACTATATTGATATCTGTAACCATTTCCATGTTATAAACCATCCAAATATGTCCCATAAATATTTCAGAAATTCATCAAAAATTTAAAAATAAAAATCAGTCAAAACTGCGAATAAACTTTGTACACATTGTCCCAAGGAAAGGAAATATAAAATTTGAAATGAATCCGACCTGTAGTTTTGGAGAAGATTGTTCAAATGTAGACATTGGCGACCTTAAGTTTGACCCTTCAAAGTCACTCAAGGTCAAAGGTCATGGACTCAAATGAAAGTCCATATATGACTTCTATCAGTGCTCAACAGTAACTATCTCTAACTATTTCCATGTTATAAGTCATCCAAATATGGACCATTATAAGGCAAATTTGTAATATTTCAAAAAAATTCATCAAAAATTCAAAAATCTAAACTGGATGCTACAAATAACATTTCAAATGAACCCAACTGATAGTTTTGTACAAGAAGAACTTGCTAACGAAGACGACCCGAACCCGCCACGACCTATCGGCTAATAAACCCCCCCAACACTAAAACAGGTCTTTTACCTCCGAAGTGTTTCCGTCCTCTTACAGGTGGAACGACCGGCACCGACGGAACGGGAAGAACCGCCGTCCACAACTTAGGCCTGAAAAGAAAGAAACGACAGCAAAACAAGTTTAGTTTAGATGGCGCGGGGTAAAAAAAAAAAAAGGAAAGTGAGATGTATAAATAAACATGGTGGAACACATTGGCGGCCCCGCGAGCCTGTTTTCAATTCCCATTCGATTAAAGTGTCCCTGCAGGAGCCGCTGAGGTTGGGTACAGGGTGAGGTGCACAGACATAAATCAAAGCGGTCCAAGGAATAGTAATCCTCGCTGAACATTTTGGACTGATTGATATAAATAACATTGTCCTCGCCATCTGTCCAAAGAGGGACCTTTCCAGTTAGTGTTGAGCGGCAACGGCAGAATAATTAATGAATGGTGTCCTTTGTGCCGGTAATAAAGAGGAGACAAATTATGTTATAATCCAACTGCTGCTCGTTTGTCACAGCCAAATAAAATGTCAAATAAAAGTGAGGGGCCACAGTGTTTGTTTAATGGAGTGCAAGCTACCTGCTCCAGAGTCTGACAGCAGGGTGGGACGGCTGTAAAAAACAAAAAAAAAAAAAAAAAAAGAAAAAAAGCATGGATTGGACTCTGCAGGAACCGCAGTGAATGTGGTGCAGCGCCTTGATTATCCGCTGATCGTTTAGCAAATGTTCACAAACACAAACGGAGACTTTTCCTTCCAAAAACCACTCCGGGTGTCCATTCTGGATTAGATCACGACCTTCGCCACTAATTAAACACACAACGCGCAATCTGTGTCGGCCCAGTAACTCGGCCACGAGGACGAAATAGGTCAAACGGACACAGAGGACGATAAACGGACCCGATACTGGACTGGATCTGTCTGTTCATGGAGTCAGTACTTTAAGTTTAACCCTTAAAGACCCAGAAGCATCTACTGATCTGACATGTTTCATATCTGTTGATTCACCAGTAGTGTTTTTATTTGGGTGCTTCTATGAAAAAACTGGGTTTATTTTGGTACCTTTTCCAGCTTTTTACACCCAATAACAAAAGAGAAATTTAAACATATTTCCCCCCAGGATGTACCTAATGATGACCTCAGATAAATGCACAATCAGTGGTCTGCAGTGTTTATACGTCACGGGTTAGTATCGCTTGGAACCCCAGCGGAGGTGACACCAAAAAACTAGTACCGGGTACCCGATTCCAGGTCCTTTTTCGTAGTGGAAACGCAAAAAGGCTGAGCCGAGTCGAGTTGAGCCGATACCACGCAGTGGAAACACGGCAAAAGTTACTCTTTGGGTAGAGCTCTCCAAACTCAGTATCGAGCTAAATTTACTCTTTTTGAGGAAAATACTTTTGACTCTGGAAAAAAATGCACAGTAATTTTTCTTGTGCATTGCCTTTTTTTTCTTCTTCTATGGGTTCTGTTTGTTTATCATGTTCAGTGTCAATCTTTGTATTATGAACACATCACTTGAAATTATAAGTGTTATATTTGTTAAATGTTGAAAAGTTCTATAAATGTTGGAAAGCTCTATAAATAAAGTAAAAAAAAAATAAATAAATAAACAAAAATAAAAATATACAACCCTAAGTCATAATTATAAGGGTCTTAATAATGTGCCCAGGTGCATCCCATTATTTCAACCATTGCGTTCTAGTACAGGGGTCAAAGGTGAAGCCAAATCACAAACTTCTTGCTTGGGAAATGCTTTTTGACCCCAAATATAAATATAAGGAAACAGTCTAATCCTTGGACACTCGCTGAACTGAATCACCGAACCAAGAGATGGATTTCTTTGATCGGACTCTGTATTTCATCTGTATGCGTTACGTGAAACATCTGCTCAGGTATTCATAACCTGAGATCAAGGTTGGATTGCTGTCATTGATCGGCAGAAACACCTAAATTGAATTTGTATCCCTCATCTCACCTCTCTGCAAACCCTGCGCCGTCATAACCGGAGCCCAAAACCTGAGTCTTAAGCCGCTGACGAGGATGCGACACCCAGAAAGACGAAAGCGCTTCGATATCCCGTCGACACATTGTGATTCTCGACACAAGCGACGACTCAAGTGGAAGAGCTGGTCGACAAGTCGGAGAATTTTTAGTTTTATATAAAGCGAAGTTTACACCACCACCATCACTCAGACGCTGCATCGAGTTCGTTTTAAGCTGCAGGAATAAACTGAAATGACCTTATTGTCTTTGAAGCATTTTAAGTAGTTTAGCAACTGAAGACGAATAAGGCTCATTTTAGTTCAGGCGTCGCGTACAGGATGTCAGACCAGTAAAATAGTAACATATTAACCTGTAAATAATCAGTCATTGTTTTAGCACAAAAAGTGAAAGTGCAATTTTAACAATATTCTGCTTCAGTTTATCATTTACATGTGTTCAGTACAACTTACAGATCTTACAAAAGCACTAAACATTTAGTAACAGGCAGAATATTGTTAAAAATCCACTTCTCTTAAGACATTTGATAAATATTTGTTCTGGTTGTTCACAATGAAATAGCAAAAACTATGCAAAAAATTCTATATTACGTTCAAATAAAAATCATTGACTTCCTGCTGGGCGTCCCGTTACTTTTCTGTGCATTAAATCTATTAGAAATTCCTAATACGAAAATAGCTAATTTACTAGTGGGTCCAAACATGAAATTCAAAATCTCTCTGACGAGACATTTTAGAAACAATCTGACAGATTGTTGTTGCTAAATGACCCACATTTTTACTTTTAAATTCATTTTTGCTTTAGTTGGAGCATAAGGGATCATCCAAAACAAGGAGCTGCTTTATACTGAAATAAATGTTGGAATGACGATCAAATAAAGTTTGCTCTCTGAAGGGACATGACTGTGTTTTGACCCTAATCTATTTTTGTTTCGTACAGCTAACATAGAGTCCTTTAAGGCAAGACATTATTATTGTGCTCGTTACCACAGTGAAAAAAATCAACATTTTAATCTTTTTTCACTTCAAAAACAGTTTGATACTGGACACATTTGAACAACAAACACAAGACTTCACAACTTGTGACCCATACAGTATTCAAAGTTTTATGAGTGTGTAGTCCTGCAAAAACTAAGGGTGTATTTATACTTACCACGTTTGGTCTGGACCAGAGTTCGTTTCCCCAGAAAGTCCGGACTTTTTTTTAGGTGTGAATACAAACGTGAACTCTGATTCGAACCAAACAAGCGGACCGAGACCACCTAGAAGAGGTGGTCTTGGTCCGCTTCTGAACAGACTCTGGGCCGGTTCACTTCTGGTGTGAATAGAACCGACCTCGAACCGAACCAAACCAAGGAATCTTGTGCCTTTTTGTGCCTGACGAGCCACCGTAGCCGCTGGAAGTAGCCGAGGTTTACGGTGGTCAGAGCTAACAGCAGCAGGTATGAGCTGTGGACAGATGGAGCAATGAGGAGACTGAATGTGTCACTGACATTTGGTCAGGTGCCCAATTATGAAACTGGCTCCGACTGAGCTTTTCTTGTGTTAACATTATTTTCGGAAATTTGTGTCTGTAAAAAAACAATTTATATTCCGAAAATGATAACTGTATGTAGGAGCACCACGTCTATTTTCATCAACACCGGCCGTCTCTGGTTCACCCCGCCCCCGACTTTTCTGTCCAATGCCAGCGCAGTTCGTCACATGCGTGCTTCTGTTCACGCATTTTGGTCCACTAGCAAAAAGTGCAATGTGAACGCGATCCGACCCAAATGAAAAAAATTAAGTCCGCGCAAAAAGACTCGCACAGCCACCTTACAGCAGCAGCTGGAACAGACATGATCGGAAACGGCAGGAATTCCCTTCCTTCTATGCAGACTCCTCCACCGTTTCCACGCGTTTGTTTCATCCATATAATACTGTAGGGTCGCGCTGCCGCTGTCAGGTGGCTGTGCGAACCTCCGTTTCCCACAATGCATGTTGCGACAAAATTCCAAAGATGCCCGAGTGATGTCCCGGGTCGGTTTGCAAACACATGGTTTGTTTATGGTGGACGGCACTTTGAAATTGTTCACTGTAATGCAAGAGATTCAGACTGAGGTTTTACAGATTTGATGAAAAATTGGTCACGAAAGTCTCCAGCACCTTTAAAGATCCACAAAAACACCTTTAAACTACTTATTGCTACATCATGTTATGTACTAACACACAACCAGATGCCCTTAACCCTGTAAAGACCTAGAACTGTTTTTGTGGTGATTTCCAAATGAGTTTAGCATTTTTTCAGCAAATAAACTGTTTTTCCGGTTGAACACATTAATCAATCAATCAATCAATCAATCAAATGTTATTTATATCGTGTAAAATCATATCAGATGTTATCTTGTGTCACTCTACATATAGAGCTGATGGAAACCAGACTCTCAAACAGGGTGTCCACATAAATCTCCCATTAAACGTTAAGGAAATATTGATGTTTTTATCTATTTTTTTTTAATTGATTCATTTCGAATATGGAATGATACAAGCTTCCTGATTGCTACTAATTGACTTCTTTGCACAATATAATATAGAAATGAAAATTCAAGGAAGCATAAAACAATGATACACAACGAAAAGAAAAGAAAAAAAGTCATATTCGAAAAAAAATCATCATGAACAGGACATCTTACAGCTTTTCTTTCTATATATTTTATAAACATCACAGGAATTCTTAACCAAAAGTACACTATGTACAAATTTACAATGTTGTCTATCATCGTTCCAGTTTACCGCTGGGTTGCTATCTTGCTAGCTCGCTGTTGACTAGTTGTGGTCTGTGACGTTGTAGATCAACCCTTTACAGAGCGCTCATATGCTCTGAAACTCAAAATTTCAGCCTTAGAGTTTTATAGGAGGGCGTAACAAGACTTTTATATGATTTTTTTCTGTAAGACAAAGTGCACACCCCATTTTCTAGAGGGAAGCCTTTGCAAACACCACCGCCGCGCTGGTATTCACATAAAAAGTGCAAGGTGAACTTGAACTCCGACTAAGTTCAGAGGTGTCCTGGGAGGCGAGGACGAGGGAGGAGCTGCCAAATCGCACCAGCCTGGTAAAAAGGAGGCGAAGGCAACCGACAGGAGCTGAACCCTCTGCTATATCGCCTCCAGGTCCATCAATCATGCTCCAAATTAAAGGCGAGGTGAGGCTTAGGCTTCACTGGCAACGTTTGACATCAGACTCACATCAGACGGCGATGAGGACATCACCTAGATCGGGAGGATCCTCCATAGGTACGCTCATTCCACCCACGTCTACGTCTCGACGGGGCCCGTATTATCCACGCCAACAAAAGGAGGAGCCGCTTTGTGCAATCAGCAGCGTTCTGTACATATTAAACAGTGCAACATTCTCAAACCAGGTTCATTTTAATTAGAGGGGAATTTGATCACTGCCGTCTCCCACGGGCGCTTTTGATGTTAATAAAACAAGCTGTACCTTCTCAAAGCTGAGCTCTCATTCCAAAGCAGGGGAGCAGAGCGGGTGAAGGATGGGGAGGAGGAGGAGGAGGGAGGGGGTGTATGGGGGAGGTGGGGGGGGTTGAAAAAAAGTTCCCTCTTCAAGTCAAAACTGTAGGGAGGTGTCAGAGGAGAGGCTGTGATCCATAGCTGTGTTGGGAAATGGTGAGTGAGGGCTAGCAGAGGACGGCGCTCACAGGGATTATCAATGTCAACCAAGCGCATCGCTACCTTCTACATGCACACGGTCTCATAATGAACGGCTGAGGTGCTCCTCATTATTGCTCTGATACTTTGGTGTATTCATTCAATGGATGTTATTAACAAAAGAAGCCGAACATGAGATTCACCTCAATAGCAAGTGATGTTATTTGTCTGGATGAGCCTTTGAGTCGAGCAGAAATTCAATAAAAGGACGACACCGGTGAGCGTTTTAGAAATTCAAAGTCTGATATTCATGACTTGACGGCAAAACAGAGGGCGGAATTTCAAGAGCAAATAAAACCCAGTGTTCAATGTTTGTGGAGAAAAGTAATGCAGGGATATTTTAGATTCATGTACGTCCACATGGTAGTGTTGTACTGTCTGTGTGACTGTTGGTCGTTCTTTAACAGGGATGGATGGATGGATGGATGAATGGATGGATTAAAGTACTGATGGATGCACAGACGGATGGATGGATGTACAGACGGATGGATGGATGGATTAAAGTACTGATGGATGTACAGACGGATGGATGTACAGACGGATGGATGGATGGATTAAAGTACTGATGGATGTACAGACGAATGGATGGATGGATGGATGGATTAAAGTACTGATGGATGTACTGACGGATGGATGGATGTACAGACGAATGGATGGATGGATGGATGGATTAAAGTACTGATGGATGTACAGACAGATGGATGGATGGATGGATGGATTAAAGTACTGATGGATGTACTGACGGATGGATGGATGTACAGACGAATGGATGGATGGATGGATGGATGGATTAAAGTACTGATGGATGTACAGACGAATGGATGGATGGATGGATGGATTAAAGTACTGATGGATGTACTGACGGATGGATGGATGTACAGACGAATGGATGGATGGATGGATGGATGGATTAAAGTACTGATGGATGTACAGACAGATGGATGGATGGATGGATTAAAGTACTGATGGATGTACAGACGGATGGATGGATGGATGGATGGATGGATTAAAGTACTGATGGATGTACAGACAGATGGATGGATGGATGGATGGATTAAAGTACTGATGGATGTACAGATGGATGGATGTACAGACAGATGGATGGATGGATGTACAGACAGATGGATGGATGGATGGATTAAAGTACTGATGGATGTACAGACAGATGGATGGATGGACAGATGATGGATGGATGATTGGATGGATGGATTAAAGTACTGATGGATGTAGTGACGGATGGATGTACAGACGGATGGATGGATGGACGGATGATGGATGGATGGATGTATGGATGGATGATTGGATGGATGGATGGATGGATTAAAGTACTGATGGATGTACAGACGGATGGATGTACAGACGGATGGATGGATGGATTAAAGTACTGATGGATGTACAGACGAATGGATGGATGGATGGATGGATTAAAGTACTGATGGATGTACTGACGGATGGATGGATGTACAGACGGATGGATGGATGGATGGATGGATGGATTAAAGTACTGATGGATGTACAGACGAATGGATGGATGGATGGATGGATGGATTAAAGTACTGATGGATGTACAGACAGATGGATGGATGGATGGATGGATTAAAGTACTGATGGATGTACAGACGGATGGATGGATGGATGGATGGATGGATTAAAGTACTGATGGATGTACAGACAGATGGATGGATGGATGGATTAAAGTACTGATGGATGTACAGATGGATGGATGTACAGACAGATGGATGGATGGATGTACAGACAGATGGATGGATGGATGGATTAAAGTACTGATGGATGTACAGACAGATGGATGGATGGACAGATGATGGATGGATGGATGGATGGATGGATGGATGATTGGATGGATGGATTAAAGTACTGATGGATGTAGTGACGGATGGATGTACAGACGGATGGATGGATGGACGGATGATGGATGTATGGATGTATGGATGGATGATTGGATGGATGGATGGATTAAAGTACTGATGGATGTACAGACGGATGGATGTACAGACGGATGGATGGATGGATGGATGGACGGATGATGGATGGATGGATGGATGGATGGACAGATGATGGATGGATGTCAGGATATGTGATTTCTGTCCACATATCAGTGTTGGTAGACCACTTGTTGTTTGGTAGCTTGTCTGGATCCATGTCCAGTCCAACTGTCTTTAATTTCATGTTCTATTCCACATTTTTCCCGGTCTGGCTGTAGTTACTGCTATGCTCCGTCATGTTGAGCCGGTTTGTTTTTACCACTCAGTCTGACTTAGAGGGGCGTGGCCCAGGGGGGAAGTGACGTATGTGCATTCCCTCTTGTATAAGTGGACTAAATCGTCCCTGTACCGAGGCTATTATCGAAATGACGAAAACTAGAATTGAAAAAAACATTTTCGTTACCTGAAACAAATAAAAAATATACTTAAAAGAAAAAACGATAGCTAACTGAAACTGTATTGTGTGCTTACAAAACTAAAACGTTTCAAAATTAGGGATATAATTCCCTTCGTTTTCGTCTTCGTCAATGTCGGATTGATACGAAATCGATTTATTTCGCTCCGGAAATTTTAGCTGGTGGAATTTCACGGTCCGACACTTCTCATCACTCGTTTATAGTCGTCTTCTTGTCCTAACTCTACCTGGAAACACGGAAAATAAAGTTGGGAGAAAGTCTTGTACGGGATTTATTTGAATATGACGGTGAGAAAGATAAAAAAACAAACAAACCTTAAAACATTTAGAAAAAACAAAAACTAATAAAAACTAGCAAACCTGCTCTAAAAACTAATTAAAACGAACAGAATTAGAGAGGAAAAAAGTCCTAACTAAATAAAACTAAACTATAATGAACAATCCAAACCCATTATAACCTTGCCCTGAACTGGTCTGGGATCAGGTCTACATGGTCTAACATCCCGAGGTCCATTTGGTCAAACGTTGAGCATGTGACATTTTGGTGTACGCACTGTAAAAACCCACAGCGGTATAACATGAGCTTTTATTTTCCCAATAACTGAAGTGAACGGTCATCTGTCCCTGAAGTCAACGCTCCATCTCTCCCGTGTCTCCAGGCAGGTCGTTAAACGGCCAAACGAGCGATGGAATGAGTAAATAATTCAACAAATAGATGAATAAATTAAAGGGGTCGGACTGTGCGGTGGTTAAGCAGAAGTGTGTGTGTGTGTGTGTGGGGGGGGGGGGGGGGGCGGGGGGGTGTTGTTCAGCTGGGGAGCCACCTATGGCAGAGGGAGGGCAGATTTTGTGTCTGTGAACATGCACCGTCTGTACAATCCTGAACCTTGGCACCGGTACAGGCATCTGCTGCCGGCCCCACTCTGCCAGTCCACCGTAGATACACAAACATCTGCTTCCCTGCACGGAAAAAGAAAAAAAAAAAAAAAAAAAAAAAAAGGGGGACATGCAGCACTTGACAGGTCTGCGTTTTCGCCATTCCGCCTGGCCCTGCACGCCGGTTCTTTACACAAAAACCTTAATGCATCCTGTCAAGCCATTAGTCGGTGATACGATCAGCTCGCAGGCCCCCATTAAGCCATCAGTGTCCACCTGTGATAAAGACGACCATTTGTTTTCTTAAAGCCCTACTTAATGTCCGTTTAACTCAATTTGTCAGGAAATGTACAACAATTTCCTCCCCCCGTGGTCCTGAAATCTGGTCGGGGTTCAAAACCACCGTGGAGGAGGGGGAAGGTTAGGGGAAGGGGGGGTGGGTTTGGGTTCAGAGAATGCATATTCAAATGAGGGGATTAAATTGCCTCTCATATTGACGTATCGTGTTGCGTGAGCGCTGAGAGACGTCCTGTGTTTTCCCACTAAAAGCTGATTTTTGGACAGCGGGGGCAGGAGCTGGAGGTTGTTTTGCCTCCATTAGCCTCGGTCCACGGCCCCTGCTCCCCTCTCCTGATGTGTCCGTGACAGCACTCTAAACCCGGCCCCCGCCGTTATTACCGGCGCTGGAGCCCCGCCGCCGCCGCCGCCACCGCCACCGCCGCAAAAGCATAATAACACCTTTTAAAACAACACCATCCCTGATGCTTACAAAATGATGCCCCCCCCCCTTCCGCCCGTTTCCCCTCCCTCCCCATCATCCCCCTGTGAGGACACCTAACAGCCACTGAAACATCTGTTTATGTTTTGTCTACAGATACATCATTTGGATTTTGGCGGGCTGGCGAGGAGCGAAACATAATGGTCCTTCGCTGTGTTGTAATCCCAAGCGCTTGAGTAGTAAATCAGCTATTTACTCCGAAAGACTTTGAAAACAAAACAACAACAACCAAAAAAAGAAAAAAAGAAAAAAGAAACACGACAAACATCCACGGTGTCATAAGTGTGTCCGATTGGCACCGGTGTTGTTTTCGGGGTCTATCTACGACCGTCCCAGCTTCCCTGGCGCTGGGATGGCCAAGCAGGCAGGAAGTGTAGGGGTCCCTGGTAGCGGCGAAGGCAACACTGTCGACATCTGTCGTGGTTGGAGAGCTCAGTGCACAGGAAATGGGGTGTCACGGCGCGTGCTTGTTGGCCATTATCCTGGCATCCTAATGAAGTGTGGGCAGTTCGCAAAAGGGGGTCTCTGGATGGCATGTTGAACGCACGGATGGGCAGAGGCAGCGAACACACCACCGCCGGCGCCATCCCTTCAACTCCCCCCCCTCTTCTTCTTGCTCACGCCTGTACCCCATCTGCCCGAGCCCCCGAACTGCACCCAATGGGACCGGGGGGCCGCTAGCGCATGCGCCGTTCGCCGCTCGCCTTTCCTGCGACAGGCTGAGCGCGAGGCCATTAGGCATCTCGGCATCTCGGCACGGCCGGCGTGTGATTGGAAACACACAGCGAACAAGTGTCCTCTCGGCATGGATGCTGCCTCGCACTAGGAGAGCGGAGGCAGCGGCGGCGCGGCATCATCAATATACCTGGCTCTAATGGTCTTCGCACCACAGATCAAGTGGTGTTTGTCGGATTCCTGAAGGGCCTTAGGTGGCTGTTTATTGACACAACAAACAGAAAAGACTCCCCTGACCGAACGGATTTCCACAGCAGATCAGCACAACATGCCCCGAGTGCACATAAGCATGCATCAAAGTGGCAATTCATAGAAATCTATAGAAACATAATGGTGTTAAATATTTGAAGGGGTCAAAACAGTGTATATCAGTATGAAAGGAGGGGAATACTTTGATTTTATCCTCGCTAATGTTACAAATACCTATTACCTCTCAGAAGATGCTGCTGTGAAATTAAAAAGGGTCATTTTGTGGTCAAACCAGGCTGTTGTGTCTCTTTTATGTGCATGTGGAAACTAGATGCCGGTGTTTAACCCTTTCATACATGAATTATGAGAACCTTAATCAAATTTTCTTTCCTCAGTGTTTTTATTCCTCTTTATGCATGAAAAAACACAATGTGACTGAAAATCTTCTTCTGGAAAAAAAAAAAAAAAAAAAAATTAAATTTAAAAATACATAAAAAATAATAATGAAAAAAAAAATTTTAAAAAAATTGTATGAACCTATTTTTCATGAAGTTGCAAAAATGTCCACTCAGCTGCACACCACACATTTAATTTTTGACGCACAGAAACATGTATTTACTGATAAACTGTGTGAAAACTATGGGGAGGGCTTGTGATTCTGGGGGTTTATGCTCAGGAGAGATCTACACAATGTTACCAATTCATGTCAGAAAAGATATGTAGTGTCTTAAAACTTTAATAAAGATATGTGTAAAAAAAAAAAAAACCCAAAAAAACCAAACAAAAAGAACAACAAAATCCATGAATATACAAGAGAACAGCTGTAGAAGAGCTGTCCACTGTAGTGACCAGTATGCATGAAAGGGTTAATATTTCAGGTGTAAAACAGCGCACATACATATACTATTCTGTTTAAGTGAGTTTAAGAGTCTCACAGATACACAGCCCACATGTGAACAGGATTTAACTTATGTCAATTCCTGGTTAATGGTCATAGACGACATTATCATTAACAGCCTGTTATATTTATTTAGATATTCAAGGTTTGGTGAAGTTTATGAGAATAGATCAGTTAACTGAAAATGTTATAAAATAAAACATTTTTGAAGTTGAATCTAATGCTTTTATAGTTTTCATTCATAGCTGAAAGTTAACTAAATAACATAAAAACATATCACCTGATCAGGTTCATAATGTCTACTGAGAGTATAAAGATTCCTTGGTTCTTTTTGTCAAAACAGATTAACCCATAAATAATAATAATAATAATAATAATAATAATAATAATAATAATAATAATAAAAACAACAACACTGGTCAGCGACAAATTTATTAAGTTTTTTGAGCTGATTTAGGATAATTTTGGTGTGCTGAATCCAGAAATCACATGAATTTTGCTCAATCAGGTCAACTTTCTGAACTATACTACATATTGGCTTTTTAACATTTTTGCTTACATTTATGGGCATTTTCACATCGTATGATACAAAATTCTTTCATATTTCTTGCAATAAACGAGTTCTGAAGATTTTACTTTTGCCAATTTATGATTCA